>NW_021163139.1:582500-663783 GCF_004324835.1 Dendronephthya gigantea | reverse complement strand
TATGTATTGTGTTGGTGCTATCAATGTGCTCTGTGTCAAATGGCGAGGGAAATCGATGACTCTGGTGATGACAGTCACACAGAATAAACAATTGCAGTATAATATATGCCATGTTCAGAACTGATTTAGCACATTATTGTATACACACTCATGAGAACTTATCAGCTTACGTTACCGAATACTGATCATACCTAATATTCTGATGTAAGCAGTGAAGTTTCATAGAAATTCTTTCCAAAATCAACATCATATTTTATTCTGTTTTTGATTGGTCGAGCATGGAAACAAATCGGTTAATCTGATTGGTCCACGTTGATAACAATTTGCAAATATTGCGATCTAGACAACATATATAATGCATGATATTCTCACGAATTATGAATTTCTGTTCCGATTTTAAAATCGTAAGAGAAAAAGTACAAAGTTTAGCGTCGAAATGCCGTGGAAAATGCCGAAAAAATTGTTACACAATTGTTGCACCTATATTACATACAAGAAGGCCTATAATGTAGGACAATATTTTAACAGCAGCCTCGACTTAATACGGTTATAATTGGCTCAAATTTCCATATTATTAATTAACATGATAATATCAACACCGGCGTGTGTAGTATGAATGAACCCTAATATCAATTGGTTTGGTTCGACTGTATTGATCGATTGTTAATGGCACGAACAGCGAGCATATCTTCTCCTTTACTCGAACTGATGGATTCTGCCGAGGGAGAAAATTATTACACAGGTTTGAGAAATGTACACATATATTATAATCATTATATACCGATATTTCTCGCTTCGCTGACGGTCTGTATTTTGTTACATGTAACGCTTCACGGAACGCAATGTAAATATGGGAAATGAAAAAATTAAAGTGAAGCATCAAATGATTTGAACAAACGGAAGAAGTGCCAATAAAATAGTCTAATATTTTGTTAAAATTTGTCTATGCCTCTGTTGTTATTTTACTGATTAATAAATAACTGGTATTGGATTTCAAAATAAAGGGAAAAGCATGTCATTTTATGATCTAATCGTTCCCCCAACTGTTTTAATATTGTAAAATTTCTTCGGACAAGAAGAAGTTTCATACTCGAACAGATTTTATTACGATTTTGGGGTGTTTTCTCTTCCTATTTTGATAAAATATTTGAAATTTTTGTCCGCCTTCCGTGCGTAAGCAGCCAGCCGGTGCACTCTATCGATATACGAGACGGTTTTTCTAAAAGGTTAGTCTTCCCTAAATATTGTAATATTTTCAAAATTAGGATTTAACTTCGATGTTTGTGTCATCGTTTGAATTCATCTTTATATTTTGAGAGTCCTACGGAATAATTCAGGGCATAACTTCTCAATGCAGTATCTGTCTGGCAAAGAAAAATATATTTACGTATTCATGCAATAAGACAGATCAACTATAATTTTGAAACTAATCATAATAATATTGTCAACTTTGCGTTCTACACTGTTCTAAAATGTGATGTAAATGTTAGTATTATTCGGAAGTTTGTATAAACATTTCAAAACAAAGCATTTTGCAATAAATTTCAAAGCTGACCCTACTTTGTTCATGTATATATATAGTACCTATATAAATATTATGTAATCTACTGTCTGACCAAATATTTCACTCTTAACTAACACTAGGTGTTAATTCAAAATATTTTTTAAATTTAAGTTATGGGAAACTACAGTTTGATACCAAGGTACAAATTAATTTACAGTGTGTTTAAAAGCCCATCATGTGTTAGTTGAAGTCAAATGTTCATTTGAGATTTATTGATAACAGTTTAAAGGAAAATAATCGAGATTGAAGTCACCATGGTAACATCACAAGTATTGGTCTTACTTCTCAAGAGGCAATTGTCGAGATAGGATATTGAGATAATCAAGCCATACCCATGTTATCTTATAACAATTTGTTAGTTGTTAAAATATTATATGGAGCTAGAGCACACCCTCTATCACATATCCCATTTAAAATATGTTCAAATTATTATCACATCATTATTTGTGAAGCAAATGAGAAACAATGATGAAAAAAAATTATTAAATTTCTTTGAAGTTCAGTTGCATTTGGGTGAACACCCATTAGAATTGTTGCAAATTTACCTTTCAGAGGTGAAAATTATCCTGACATAAGAAATGTTGAGTTTAATGAATTCCCCTCAATATTTCCATAATTCCATAGATCTTGAGCTTGCTGCTGCCATTGGGAAAAATTTGTTGGAAAGAAATAAAGAACTTGAACTTTTGTTATGCTCAACTCAGGACTATGCAGATGAACAAGTTCAAAAAGTCAGGTGAGTCAACTGTGGTGGTAAATCAAACTCTGATAAAATTTCATGAATACATTCTCATTGACAATTATTGAACTCTTCTTGACTTGACCAGTTGATGAAACTCTCATACAAACTCTCACTTGTCAACTCTCATCAACTCTCATGCAACTCTTGTTCTTGTTTGAACCAGAACATGACAGTTGATGAAACTCTCACACAAACTCTTGCTTGTTCTTCTTTGATTTTGACATGATTGTGGATGGAACCTCAAATCAAACTTGCCAACTTTCATGAACTTTCAATGCTTTAGCTTGAGATAAAAGTAAGAGATTAAAAACTCCTTTGAACCTACTCTTTTTTCAACAGTTCTTAACTCGTCAACTTGATGATGCAAGAGAAGTCAACGAAAGTCGTGTCAAACTGATGGAACAGATTGAGAAGAACCACGAACAGTTGTCGCGAAGCCATGCCAAGCTTAAACGCGAGACGAAATCCATTCAAGAACACAATGAAGTTTTGACAGAAAGCTTACAATCTTTAGTTGAAAAATGCGACCTATACAAATCAGAAATGGAAGTTTTGAAACGCGAAAACAGCCAATTACAACGCAAGTTATCTTCGGCATCGCTCCCTGAAACGGCCCCTGAAAGTGACCCGAAGCCTTGTGAAAAAGTTGAAAACAACATACAAGATTTGTCCGTTGTTATCAAAGAGTTAAAATTCGAGCAAGATTTAGAGAAATCCATGAGAGAGGAATTGGAAAACGAGCTTTCGCAATTGATATTTGAAAACCAAAATTTGGAACACAAACTGCGCTTGTTTGCAAAAAGTAATCGAAACTCTTTTGTAGAGGAACAGAAAATGGAGCATGTGGAGGAAAGCAATGGCGTCGAAGAGGATGTTCCCGACGGAGTGGAAGAAGACGGGGATTGTTCAAATGAAAGTTTTGTTTTGGTAGAAGAGCAAAGGATTGAAGAACTCGACAGCGAGCCAAGCTTAGAACAATGCGATATCTCGTTTCTGGATGAATTAGATCAACAATACCGAGATTTGGTGGGAAAATATAATTCTTTGGTCGAGAAGTGCAAGACCGAAGGTATACCATACGAATCTCGTGAGATGTGCACCGTGCAACGAGGGGTGCAGACCTCTCATGAAGAGGCTGCGCTGTGTGATAAGGAGGCGGTGGGGTGCGGGGTTGGGGCTGTACCCCAGTACAAGCAAATGTTTGCAAGGTTGTATGAGAAAATTCGGGAGGGAAGGGACGACAGTTGAGGGATTGTGGTTGATGGAAAGGGTCGAGTGGTTGATGCGTGTGGGTAAATATGACCGGGGTAATGGTGGATGTAAGGGGATGGGTGTGTATAATTGTGGAGTGGTGATGTTGGGAATGGTGAAGGGTTGATGCAAGGGGAGTTATAGTGATAGCAGGGGAAAGAGGAGAGAAGTAAGGAGGGTCACCATGATGTTGTGAGTATTTCGAGTGAACAGACGATAAGGAACATGGACAAAGAAAAAACAAACTTTACAAACAAATTGCAACAATTTACTTAGTCGGAATGTGAGAGAGAGATTGAAATTATATTAATAAGGATAATAGAATAGCATATATAAACAAATTGGAAATATATTTATCGAATTGTAAAGAAAAACTAACTTTAATAAAATATTTGCTCATATTTCATCGTACAAGTCAATTTTCTTTAGTGATTTCCTCATTTGAGACTTTGCCTCCCCCCCCAACCCGCCGCCGCTTTCCCCCCCCCCGCCACAAACACTGTTAGCCATCCTAAAATCAAATGCTCGCTCAATCACCACCACATTGAACTCGGTTTTCTAAAAAATACAGTCTAATCTCCCATCTTTTATACTCCGTAAAAAATTTATGTTCCTTGAACGATTATCACACTCGTATTATTCTATACGAATAGTTTCGTGTATCCTCAAGACCTCAATTCAAAGCTGCGCGGATTTAGAAAAATAGTATCCTTGTAAAATAATCTGCAGTTCTTTCATTTTACAGAACTCGAATTCCTAACTTCCAGAACCAGAAGAGCCATTATTGTTTGAAGGATAATTAGATCAGATTTCGAATTTAACGGCAAAACGGTTTCTGCCGGTCTGCGTGTGAATTCACCATCATTGAATTGACTAATTTGTGTAAGTAATTTGACGGTAGGTCAACTTATCCACGAATGGCTTACTAATTTTTTAGCGGTGTTTAATCTCCAGCGCACCTATTCGTCGTCAGAGGAAGCGCTGTCGTCGGTGATATGAATCTTTTCGAGTCTTGTCTGGCCACGATGGCTCCACTGTCTATATCTGGCCAAATCTTTCCGTGTCACTATGCCTACAACCTGGCAACGGAACGTTTAAGATACTCAAGTTTTTGAGCCGGTATATATAAAAACTCTCAAACACATTTTAAGTCGGTTTTCCACTAGCGATATTTTTCGTGGGAAGCGACATTTTACTTTTGTTCCAGACCTTTCAACTGCAACCATCTGGAACACATTGCTCAAATACAAAGGAATAAAGTCGCTTCGCGCGAAAAATATCGCTCGTGGAGAACCGGCTTTAGACGGTTCTGAATCGACAGACCAATCGCTAAGCGCTTTTCGAAGGTCTGGGGACGAGAATAATAGAATAATTTCAACTCACCTGATTGTGATGATCAACAACAATAAGATGACGTAATCCAATAGCACGAAACAGGTGAAAAACGCGGGAAATGGATGATTCCTGTTGAAGTATCAAAAGTATCAAGGCATTGCTACCGGGATCAACCTTCCTCAATGTCAGTTGATCATTGCAGTGCTGTAAGTCTGACTGATTACTGTTGCTACTAATACTAGCCTAACTAGTCTAATATTTACTGCTTTGCAATGTTTTATTCAGTGTTTCACTTTCAACCTTCCTCATTGCAGTACTGCTAGTCTGACTGAGTGCTGATTGTTGCTACTAATACCAGCCTGACTAGTCCAGTACTTACTGCTTTGCAAAGTTTTACTCAGTGTTTCACTTTCAACCTTCCTCAATGTCAGTTGATCATTGCAGTACTACTAGACTGTCCTAGAAAATTACATACCTCATGGACAGTGTACGGCATGACATTCATAAATGGTTGAAGATCCAAACAGCATTCTCGCTCCAATGGGGAAACACGAATTGTCTAAAACAAACGAGATATTTAGACTCACTAAAGTTGTATGGTCACCTGTAATGTATGCATTAAAAACATTATAAGCATAAGATATATTGCTTACTCTAACGGGCTGAAATCTAGGATAGGCATCTCTGAAATCTTTCATTGTCAACTGATGTTTAGCAGGTTCTTTTCCTCTTTCGAAAAATACCTTTGGAAAAGACAGGAAAATTTTAACTTACTTCTAAACTACAGGAGGAAACCTAAACTAAACTAACTTTATTTATACTGGATAGCTCTATCAGTTCTAAACTGTTCTTCCTAGAGGTCCAGTAAGGATCATCTCTTATTGATCCAGTGTTACTACAGGAGGAAACCTAAACTGAACTACCTTCATTCACATGCACAAAAGATTTCTGTAACTCCATTCCAACAGGAAAATCCTACTCAACAATCGCATAGCAATAAAACGGCGAGTTCACCTTGTGTTTTAAAAGGACAATGAGCTGCGATCTTAAAATCGTACCCCGGAATGCACCAAACGTTCCCTCCGACATTTCGTTCTGCGAAAAAGAAACAAAGCAATAGCGCTTTCATACAAAGCAATCATTTCACATAATACATTGTTATAGCCCAAGCGTAGCTCAGTCTATACACATGAATTACTTTTCACTGTCGTATATACCTCTGGCAGTGGATCTACCACAGGAAAGCCATTGTGAGTTGTCGTTTTAAGAAGTTCGATAACGCGACCGACCTGAATAACAGAGAAGGTTTGTTACGACAACTTGCGAAAAATACGAAATGCTTGAAGAGGCCCTTTACAATTGCTATTTTTCCGCGATTTTAGATGTGATTTTGATGGATGTGAACGAGCGGATAAGTTACTGATGGTCAAATAAGAGCTCTAAAACAATACAGCATTCATAGCTATTCGCTCGTTCACATCTATCAAATGAAGAAAATCGCCGTGTAAACAGGGTATAAAAAATAATGGCAACTTACATTTTCTACTAAATTCATACAACAAACAGGTTTGTTCATGATATTTCTAAAGAAATAATGAGAATTGTGATGGTCTATAATTGGTGTTCTAAATTTGGTTATTCCAATTATATGTTTATTACTTTAAAGAGTATTGCTCGATGAAACACTACTTCATGTAATGTTCAATGATTCCAACTTTGATCATTGGCACTGAAATGCGGTTATCTGCAATAACGCATGTCCCATACCTGGGATATTGTTGAAGAGAGCTCTTACCTGGCATTGAGGCCCTCGACCATTTGTGGTGGGTCCCAGCCCAAAATTGGAGCGCGACTTAAGCGAATGTGGATATCGTAAAGACCCTAAAATCATGAGGTGGTGTGAGTCCTGATTTTTCGATATGGTTAATCTGGGAGGTTGAAAAGCAAGACGGGATAGTGGGTTGATGAAATGGATCGCGTAGGAGTAAAGAAATTGAGAAAGAACATTTCCAATTTACATGGACCTACCCTGTCCCTCTATGACGAGACCCTAGGGGGTAATAGGGACATTGGGAGATAATCATGTACCTCGTTAAATAAGTCACCTATCCACTTCGCTACCATAATAACCAACATCATTGGCAAACCATACGTGATGTTTCTCGTTGCCTCCATTAAAATAACTGTCAAACTTATCGTCATACGAACAACTCCGCCTGCAAACAACAACAATAACTACGATAAATAAATAGGATAAGAATAGACAATTATGATGGACAAACATGGATAATTCGGAAAATAATGATAGTAATGGTTAATAATGATTAATAGTGGACAATTATGGATAATAATAAATATTGATCATACGGAATAACAACGAATAATAATGGTTAGCAATGGATACTAATGGATAAAGACAGCAATGAGTCTGTTTTATTTCTTTGTGAATACACGTATCCCCCAATATCCCTCTCGGCCAATAAATGTTGTGTAATTTTCACCCAGTTTTCATCAGTGAATTTTTTTACCCAGAAAGGCAGCGGCTCCAACAACAGCATAAAGACAAGTGTCGCGGACTAATGTATTGGGAAGGAACGTTGAGAGCCCCACAGCAAAGAGTCTCCCCCAGGCAGCTCCTGTTAAGATGCAGGGTACGAAAAGGCCGCTGGGAACGAATGAACCGTACGTCCATGTCGCCAGCAGAAAGTAGACTGGGAAGAATAGAGCCAATACTTGAAACGTATAAGTCGCTGCAAAGCAAATATGAAGTGTTCTTACATACATAGTTACGATTCAATTCTAAACTGTTCTTCCTAGAGGTCCAGTAAGAATCATCTCTTATTGATCTAGTGCTACTACAGGAGGAAACCTAAACTAAACTAACTTTATCTATACTGGATAGCTCTATCAGTTCTAAATTGTTCTTCCTAGAGGCCCAGTAAGGATCATCTCTTATTGATCCAGTGTTACTACAGGAGAAACCTAAACTAAACTAACTTTATTTATACTGGATAGCTCTATCAGTTCTAAACTGTTCTTCCTAGAGGTCCAGTAAGGATCATCTCTTATTGATCCAGTGTTACTACAGGAGAAACCTAAACTAAACTAACTTTATTTATACTGGATAGCTCTGTCAGTTTTAAACTGTTCTTCCTAGAGGTCCAGTAAGGATCATCTCTTATTGATCTAGTGTTACTACAGGAGGAAACCTAAACTAAACTAACTTTATCTATACTGGATAGCTCTATCAGTTCTAAACTGTTCTTCCTAGAGGCCCAGTAAGGATCATCTCTTATTGATCCAGTGTTACTACAGGAGAAACTTAAACTAAACTAACTTTATTTATACTGGATAGCTCTATCAGTTCTAAACTGTTCTTCCTAGAGGTCCAGTAAGGATCATCTCTTATTGATCCAGTGTTACTACAGGAGAAACCTAAACTAAACTAACTTTATTTATACTGGATAGCTCTATCAGTTCTAAACTGTTCTTCCTAGAGGTCCAGTAAGGATCATCTCTTATTGATCCAGTGTTACTACAGGAGAAACCTAAACTAAACTAACTTTATTTATACTGGATAGCTCTATCAGTTCTAAACTATTCTTCTCACCTTGTGTTGTATGGAACAAACTTTTTATTGACTGCTCAGGTGTCCTGAACGCAAGAGTTCCCATCAAACTGTATTCACCATCTTTACAAAAAAACTTTAAAACAAAAACAAAACAAAACATTGTAAAATCTACGTACAGCTGTACATGGCATGGTTGGCATATATTCATTAAAAGCCACTGTATTTACCTGCAATGGTTGGGATATGTTGTTGACACCGATTGGTTGGCAAACGTCGTAATAATAAATTAAATTGAACATAGTGCAAGTCGTGATGGCAGCAATCACGATAGCTTCAAGGACTCGTTTCCAAGCGGATTTGATGTATCTGAAATGAAAGTTAGTTTGTTTAAATATTGCTGCATGGTGTTGTGTTTTTCAAATGTGATTGGTTCATTCGTAGTCACATGACTTTAAATAAATGCAATGTTTCCCGCCAGAGAAACAAGTGAAAAATTGTTGCCCACTTCTTGTCATAACAAAGTAAAGTGGGCTTTCTTTGAAATGAAATTGTTGGGTAAAATGTATGTTTTTGTTCCTATATAACTATATGTACACTAACTACCTCGGGAAATAGTGAGTTTTGCTTTCCCTCGAGCTTCAATGTTTCCCTCCAATTCGTCTCGGGAAACATTCAGACTCTTGGGAAAACAAAACTCACTATTTCCCTCGGGAGCATACATTAAATGTATGATAAATGAAGTGTTGATTATAATATAACATTTATAGTACGCGCGTGCTGATTGGTCGAGAAGCGTGTTTCTGTATAGGAACACGGGAATTTTCCCGCCGAACTTGACAAGCGAAGCGATGTAATGAGAATTTGTAATTGAATCGAATCATAATATTTGTACAAAATCTTTTTATTGAGTTATATTATAAAAGAAATAGAAAACATTTTTTCCTGTGTTTCTATACAGTTATAGAAACACTTGTGGGAGTTTGGGAGAACTCGAAATAATGTGGAAAAACTCGCCCTACGGGCTCGTTTTCCCACTGATTATTTCTCGTTCTCCCAAACTCCCACGCGTGTTTCTATAACTGTATAGAAACACGGAAAATGTTTTCTGTTTCTTAATTGTGTTTATAGGCACGAAGTACACGCGCCTGAAATCACGGCTGAAATGACTTACAGTATGATATTTCACGCAGTGGCGTAGCCAGCCTGACGATTTTGTCCCGCTATGTAAATTTCGAGTTATTATAATTATTCAAGTCTTTAGAAATCTATTGTTTTCACAGTCAGTGAACACAAAAATATTAACATAGCGGGACAAATCGGCAGGCTGGCTACGCTACTGATTTCACGGCAAAAAATCGCAAATAGTTTTGAAGTGCAACAACCGCTGTTTACCTGATTCTGAAAACTGTTAACTTCTGATTAATAAAATTAAACAAGGCTCCGAGTAATCCTCCTAAAAGAAAGCTACAGCTAAATCAAGTGCCTGAGGTCATCGCGAATACCCTGCTTCTGCAAGGTTGGGGAAACATAACGAACAGAAAATAAACACATAGTCATATACGTTCTTATTTAAGGTTCTACTCAAGCGAAATGTGTTACACAGTTACTTAATAAACCTTCCACCACAAACTTTTACTTCTGGGGCCGGTTGTATCAAGCCCGTTTAGCTTAAACGGTGGTTAAGTTCAAAATAGAAAGCACGTCTATCGTTTTACTCAACAAGCAAACTATATGTTTTTAACCTTAATACAAAGATACTGTTTACAACTATATATTTAGTGCATAATATTCAAGTTCACTCATTCAAGAGAGATGTAAGAGCGTTATTTAATTTTGACTTATCCACCGTTTAAGCTAAACGGGCTTGATACAACCGGCCCCAGGGGACTACGACCTTTATCTTCCTGTTCCGTGGCCCCTGTAACTGAGCTGTTACGTCCTACAGTAGAAGACATTACATTCGAAAGAAAACCATACCTATTAGCCCCATGATCAATAAAAAAGGCATTTCGTAAACAGAATACTGAATATCCTATAAAGACAAGAACGGTGCAAGTTTAGTGTAACTTCACATGCAACTTCAGATAAAGATAATGTTTACTACAACACTACAAGCGCATTTTTTTCATCGCGAGGAAGTGAAATTTCAAACGGTACTCACGGAGAAAGATCCAAAGTTGATCAGACCAGGATACGACAGCTCTCCGCTGTGACCGTGATATATTGAGAGCAGCCAATTCAGACTGAATGTTGAAATAACCGAGGCGAAAAAAATACGCCAAGTCAAAGATTGATTCCAAAAACTAGCGCCTTCTTCCAAACTGAACAGGACACCGCCTGGCGAAGGACGAAAAGTAAGCGGGCATTAGATTCACATATATATAAACAACATTTGATGCAGTCAGTTATCAGTGATAAGTGTTCACCCTCACCCCCCAATCTCCTCCCATCTCCTGCCCCCCCCCCATCCCGCCTTTCCCCGTCCTCCAAAGTTATCATTCCAGTGTACTTAGAGGTCAGTGCAATAACCAGTCTTACCCACAGGTGCCCCAAATGCGGCAGACACACCAGCAGCCGCGCCGCCAGACACGAAATCTCGTTTCTCGTGATCCGTGCGAAAACGATCAAAAAGTTTGAAATCCCTTCGAAATAAGATGGAGCGGCCCTGTGATATCCCAGCGGCCAGAACAGCGCCAGAGTGAATCATGGGTCCTTCCTTACCGACCGCAAGACCCCCGGCTACTGCAAAGATTACACCCACAGCTTTGATAACCAGAGTCTAAAGAGAACGTATTCAATATTATTACAAAGACAGTTGTATTATACTGAAAACTAAAACACTCCATTGAAGCAGAGATATGTTGATTTCAACATGCTCTTTGGCAGAAAGAAAATTTCATAGTTTTTATACATGTAGTTAGCCATTTTAGTTGATGTGACAAAATTACCTTTAAACGAACAACATGAGGAATTTTTACACCATTCAGGAAACATTTTATAACTGGGATACCACTACCAGCAGCAACAGGCTAAAAAAAGCACAATAGATAAGTGTTTCTTCTTGAACATGTGTGGTAAACATTTACCAGTTACCCCTGTTCACCCTCCCTCTCGCCCCTCATTACATCTAACATGTTTGGGGACTATGTTCACGTGCACACTACCCTCCTTCCCTCTCCATCCCTCACTATCTATCATGTTTGGGGGCCATGTTCACTTCACCCTCTTTTCCCCCTCGCCCCTCACGATCTATCATGTTTGGGGACTATGTTCACCTTACCCTCCTTCCCTCTCCATCCCTCACTATCTATGATGTTTGGGGGCCATGTTCACCTCACCTCTCCATATGAGACCAAAACTGCTGCAAATCCTACCATCGCAATATCTATGGCGATCCACAGACAAAATGGAATCAGAATTTTGACATCTTCTGAAATGTACTTTTCCAAATCTTCACAGAATATCAAGGATGAAACAAAAACGATACTCACATATCACACGATATTTCTATTTATAAGGACCTTGTATGGTGATTAAATATTCTTAGAATTTGATATTTTGCATGGTGAACTTATAACTTAAATAATCAATTTGTAGGAACACTGTGCATGTGTATATTTATAAGCAGTTTATTAAACCAGAAGGTGTTAATTTCCACAAATTGATTATTAATATAAGTGTAAAAAACATGACCATTCATACAGATTGTATTTCCACTACCATTTGACAAGGATACAATCGTGCAGGCAGTTATATTTCCATTTTGCAAGTTCCTCAATACAGATATCGATAAAAACCGCAACCAAAGCAGTCATGATTCCAACCAGAAACATCACAACCCATCTCGACAGACCAGTTGTAATATGTTCCTGAGAATACAAAATTGATTAGTATAAATTTGAAATTTATTTTCCTCTTTTTACAAAATATTAAGGTGATATATTTCAAACTACTCTCCTGATGTAGGCTCTTAGGTCAAAACATTGAGTGTTTTAGTCTATTTTAGGCAGTTGTTATATGCCACATTTGATGAGAATATCAAAAAACAATTTAACATTTGTCTCCTGTGATAATAACAACTAAATCATCCACCTTAGGTGTGCTGGCTTTATACTCTTCAACATAAAGCTGGTTCTCAGGGACTTCATAATCCAGACTCTAAAAAAACCAAATTGATGCCACTCAATTATGCTGTAAAAATACACCCTATAAACTTTATTTGACTGTGTATAAATTATGATCACATCCAAATCTTTAGTTTAGGATTGTTTTGCAAGTTTCTGAATGGAAGACAGAGAGATTTCAATATAAAAAACCTGTTGCGATACTGAAACAGAAACAAAAATTCCTCACATTCATATAATATCAATGATTAGTCAGGGTATAAAGACTTTAAATATTTCGGAACAGCCAATCTAGGAAACAAAATATATTTACACTGACCTCATATTTTGAAAAAACTGTTTGTAGTCGACCTGGTTTTACTTTTCTTTGTTTTGTTGTTGAACTGGTGGATCCCATTGATCCAGACATGAACGCAACCTTTCAAAAAGAAATCTCAAAGTCAACTATGGCTAAAACAACATTACAAAGGGGTACGGGTGCTTCAAGAAATGGTGAAAAGAAGGTCGCATATTTATTGAGCGACCCTTTAGACTTAGAGTAACATAATGTTGCGTATAACTGCGCTAGCACACTGCCAGTCAAAATGAAAGAGACAAAAGGCTATTAAAAAATCTTGGTCTATTAAAAAAATCTTGGTAAGGAATCTCCATGCTGAATGGTATTGGGCTTGAGGTGAGGTCATATTATATGATTTGAATTTAGAGGCACATATTGTCAATATTTGAATTTATCATAAAATAACATTTATATTAGACATTGATCATATCAATGATTAACATAATCACGATCTTTTAATTGACCAAGATAACAAGAGATTTACTCAAAATGTAATGTCGACAGCACGCGATATTCTTACATCTCTGCTGTTACGCAGTAAGGAAGAATTCTCCGAAGTCATGTCTTTTAGCATTCTGTAGGACCGTGACATCTATTAAACATGTTCCCCTTCCAATCTAACTTCTTAACTTGATCCGGAAGATGTGGAATATGAAACTTATCCATCCAGTCACGAGGTTTTTAAACGCTTCCGTAAGCAATTCCCATCCACGTTGAGGTATTATAGTATCAAAAAAAGTGTCACTAACCACAAAAATAACCACGGCGTGCGTAAACGCAAACAACAAGGCCAGTGGGCTCAGAAAGTGATTATGGCTGACAATATGGAGGAGCCTGATATCAGTGATATGCAAATGAACAACGAAATGGACGTAAATGAAGTATGCAAATTTTATTGTATAAAGCAATTTATATGTAAATTCTTGAGGTATAGGAACGTGTGTATTTCATTATTTAATAGGTGCCATTAAGAAGACGATACAAAGAGAAATCGAAGGCTAAGGATCCAAGATATAGACGAAGGTTTGACCTTCGTAACGCAAAAAGCCTCCAGACAAAGGTAGGGGATTATTCATTTTATTGTGAAAAATAATAGAGCCGTCAATTCAGTATTACAGTTGTATGTTGTTCATGATTACTAGCATTTATTACATTTAAGATTCAAGATTGGTATGAATTGACCAAGTGTCCAACAGTGGCATTAACATGGTTAAATGGGGAGATATATTATTCAGGTAAAGTATATTTTGTTTTATACTAGAATATAAAATTATATTCTAGCACTGTCATTGTATTAACAATTATCAAGAGACTCGTGAATGTAGGCAATATATATATATATAGCCAGCACAACTAGTTTAAAGCTATAGCAGCTAATTTTAAAGTGACCATGTAAAGTCAGAGTTGAGTTTTTTAAAAAATAGACCAATTCCTGCTCCTCTATCTGGTAAATTTGTGATTATTAATATAATATAATTGAATAACTAATATTGATTATATGTAGTATAGTTTTATTAACACATTTGGATTAAGCCCTGATGCACCCTACTTTGAATTTTACTTTTTTTAATCCCAGATCCTTTTATTCATCATAGGGAGGGGGAATGTAACCACAAGGTGCTACATAGTCTCATGTTGTACTCCTTCTGGCTAGATAGTATATATAGTACTATAGTCACAGAATGTAAACATGTTTATGTATATGTTACATAGCTGCTTCTCTGCACCTTTAATGTTAGCATGAACGGTTGTCAAAACTGTCACCTGCTCCAACTGCATGTCAGCTGGTTTTTATAATATTAGTGTATATGTTTCACTTATTTTTAGGGCCTCGTGAGTTAAGGGAATTTGCTGAAAACCCTGCTGTGAAACAGGCATTTGTTGCAGCCATATTTGCTTCCCACTCAGTTGGACCAAACAGTTCTTCAACAGGTATGTACTGTCCACCAAGCTGCTCATATGCCACAATAAATGATCAATGAAATGATTTATTGCACTGTAAGTTAATGAACATTGCTATTCTGTGCAAATTAATGACCTTCAATAGGCAATGAAGTATTAGGTGCACTCTTTTACCTATAATCGTAACATTTTAAATTGGTCTAAATTAGTGTAATAAATAAATAAGCCTAAATATTTATAATTTGACATTTGGACCCCAGTTATGTTACATGTGACTGTCAATTTTGTTATTGGTATTATTATAAATAGTATCTATTTTACAATAGAAAATTATGAACATATGAATGTGAAAGTCAAGATACCAAAAGACTGGAAACAATTGAATGCTCATGGAAAAAGAAAGCTAGTAATTTCCCTAGTTACCAATAATGGTAATGGTGATCATCTTTAAGTGTAATACCAGAATGATACATACAATAATAAATGCATGAATTAATCATTATCAACAAACAGTTATTCTAGTTTTAAAATTATTAAGGAACCAAACAACCACATTGGGGCGATGAGGATCACAAACCAGAATGGTGGCCATCAAGTTTATTGTTTCGTGATCCAAGCAATGGCAGAAACAGGCCTACCGTGGATATGTTGGAGAGGATCATTGCTGCACATATTGGCAAGCACAATGCATTTGTTGATGATGATAGTGATGATGGTGATGACAATGATGGTGATGATGTTGATGGGTATAATTTAGGTGGTGATGTAAATATAGATGGTGGTGAAGATCTGAGTGATGATGCTAGAGATTTGGGTAGAGATGATGCAAACTGGGGACATGGTGGTGAAAATGAAGATGGTGATGATGATGGTGTAAATATGGATAGGAATGGTAAAAATTTAGCAGGTGATGCTAGAAATTTGGGTAGGGATGAGAGTGATGATGCTGGTAATAAGGTTGGTGATGAACAGGATTTGAGTCATGATGAAGAGGGTAGTTCTGATGCGGAAATTGTTGCTATTGTCCCACAACCTGTTTCCCATAATTCCACTCGGCTACGAAAAAGCCAGGACTACAGACAAAGTATGAGTGATCATGGTGCAGAAAGAGCATTTGCTGCATTAGTTGTAAGAACTGCATTCGATTGAAAATACAGACAATATTTTAAGCAATGGATGACATATAGTACCTTGATTTAAGTACTGCATTTTCTAATTAGGCCTTGAGATATCGTGAGCCTTTTTAAATTTCTTTTATCAAGGAAAATTTGTCACCAAACTCGGCGAACTTGGAGAGAGTAATGCATTTCATTGGAGATGTGTGTGCAGATCAGGACTGGGCGTTACTCAAGAACCTTAGCGAGACAATGGAGGAACTGGTTCAATTTTCTCCGCTACGTACAAAGTCGAAGCCATCTGTTTGTCATGTGACTATTCCAGATATTGAGATCAGGTACGTGAATTTGTTTTACTTATATTCAGTTATGCTGTGCTGTTCTATTTGGGGCCTTTTGATGTTGCGTTGCGTTGTGTTATTGCATGTTTTGTGGGGTTTTATACAGGTAGAGTCTCTAAAAATTGAAAAAAAGAATTTTTTCACGGCAGCAAAAGAGTGTCGTCGTGAATAGCAGATATGGCAAAACATTCCATTTTTAGTTTTAGGCATTAAATGTCTTTAAAAGCAGTTTCAAAGTCAAGAGATAGTGCGTTACTTATGTGTTGTGAGTTAAACTATATATATACGTGAGCAGAAAATATTTCTTCACCAAAATCTTATTTACGTCTGCAAAAAGGTTCCGTCGAAAAAGTGCTGTTGTGATACCATTTTCGCTATTCATGTCGGAATTGCTGCTGTTGAATAAATTTTAAAATCTGCATCTTACTTGTTTTGTTGCATTTTGTTCTGTAAAATTGTTGAAATCTGTTTCCAAACAGTGTTAGATGCCAAGTTCCGGATGATATGCTCCGCTCAGGTTGGGAACCATTAGGGGTTTGTGGAGATGGGAATTGTCTGTTTCGGTCAGTGTCAGTATCTATAAGTGATAACCAGTCTGAGTCTCTACATCAATGGTTAAAACTCTGGTGTATCGTCCATGGCTGTGTAAATGAGCACTTTTACATCAAGCAGGTACAGTGTAACTGTGGTTTAACTGGTTTTGGCAGCTGTATACCAACCATTTTGAAACATTAACAGAGTGAAAAGCTTGCTTTCATTTATGAATATGGTATACAGTATTATTAAAAAATGAAATATTGTATCAATTTGATCATTTTTACTCAATTTTATACCTCAGTTTCTTGCCGATGCAGATCGCGTTGATGGCTTTCTGTCATTAATAACAGATGATGATGTATATGGCGGTTTGAAAGATAACATGACTATGAATGATAGAGTTAGTTATGTTTATATGCGTGAGATAATGAAAACCTCTGTGGATGGTCGTTACTCTGGTAAGTTGCAGTAGTAAGGTTTTTAATATGCAACCGAGTTTGTTTAACGTGGAACACATACTAACTTGTACCACATTGTATCATTTCCTGGGAAAATTTAAAAACAAATTTCCGACTGGCTCAGCGGAGGCAATTATGTTGAAAGCGTTCAGATAATATGGTGTTATGGTTTTTATTATAATAATAGGATATCTCCAAATTGTGCTTTTGGCTGGCTTACTTAAAACCACCATTTGCCAGCATTGCTCTGCGCCAGGATATGAACTCTATAACACAGAGATATGTCCTCCAAATGGGTCGACCGAATCAATTCATCTGCTCTGGTGCCAGCTATCTGGTGGAACGATTAATCACATTGTTCCGATGTTGAGATGTGAAACTGACGAACGTAAGAAATTTATATAATTAATGTTGTTTATATGCTGTAAGCTAAAATTGTTCCATTTCAGTTGTGTTGTTATCATCTATCAGACTACGTTCACACGGGACCGGAAGAATTCATGACCGTGCTCGAATTCGTCCGGTTTCATCGTGTGAACACGTAGAACCGGTTAAATTTTCATCCTTTTTCACCGTGTGAACACCTGAACTGGACGAATTCGAGCACGGTCTCGAATTCATCCGGTCCCGTATGAAGGTAGCCTCAGCGTATCACTGCAATTGGGATTCTTAAAACATTTATCAACACTTTAATTGAGGTATAATTGTGACTGTTAGTGCCCCTTTAGTCATTTTGATAGCCAAGCTTCTGTATAGTTTTTATATACTTCCAAAATGGTTATATAATAGACTTTGCTTTCAATGGAACTTTAACGTGTCTTACCCACAATTATATTTCATTATTTTGCAGATATAAATACCTTTTCCGAGAATTTTAAAACAGCTTGTGCAGCGACAATGAAATGCCAATTCGCACATAACCTAGACAGTGCTGCTGACGAGAGATGGATTTTGTGTGAACAGTGCTTGTTCTGGTATCATGAAAGCTGTGTATACCATATTACAAAGAGGAGTTTGCCAGCACATTGGTTCTGCGGTTGTATGAAACAACCAGAATGTATTTGGTACTACATATGTTTATGTCGCCATCTTTTTCGCCCTTTTGTGCCTGTACCTTTTTTTAGACTGTCATTGGTCGGAATGAAGTATGAGCAACCGCAAAAAATTGCTCTTGACAAGATGTACAAAATATAATACATACTGTAATTTTTTTAATTTTATAGGGCTAACGATTTTGATGAACCAACGAAGCTTCGACGATTCTTTGTTCGTTCCTCTAATTCCGAATTGAAGGTAATTTTTTTATTTCATTAAAATACTTGTGAAAGTTCTAACTTTCTAACATTTGACAGTGATAATTGGTAGAAACTAAAATGACTGAAACAAAAATGGTAAAATAGATTAGTTTAAAAAGAAGTTTTAAAAATACAAATGTTAGGAGACTATACTGTATCTTCCTTCATCAGTTTTATCAAATTGTTCGAAATCTTGTATTCTTATTTGAATCAACCGTATTTGTTAACTTTTCTTGTCACGGTTTCTCTGTGGCTATATAAGTCAAATGATTCTGACACAGAAGTCATAAAAACTCAACAAAAATTACCACTTTTAAAAAATTTCCTTCAGTTGTTCTTGCGTAGTCTGGCGAAAAAAGAGGTGAAGAGTAGGAGAGTGACATTATTTATTCAAAGTTTGGCTGGTAATACGAATGCTGATAATCTTTTGAAACAAAATACTGGTTTGGGAATATTTAGAGATGTAAATACCGTAAGTATAAATGTTTCTTTGATTTTAAATTATAAGTTAGTATTTCGTTTACAGTAACCTAATATTTGAATATAGCACTACGCAGTTTCAAATATAGAACTGAAACTACTATAATAATTCAGTGTGTAGAAACTAGTATGTTTTATATATGCTCTCGCCTCTTATATTGCACAGTATACCTCAGTGTCTAGTCAGTATACCATATTGTTTGAACAGATATTACTGAATATACTTTTTTTTAAATTTTAAAACTTTAGAAAGATTATGTAAAGAGATTTGTTAAAACAAGTATCGAAAATGATGACAATATGCTTCTGGAGGAAATTATTCTCCTGGAACAGCGCGAGCAGTATATTTTTGAAGTGTGTGTACCAGAGGTATAAGCAACAGATTGTGATTGTGCGTTTTTGCAATTCCAATGGCACGCTTTTGCTAACGGTGTACATTTTGTCTATCCAGGTTGTTATTTGGATCATGGCTAAAGCCGGAAATATAAGCAGAGCATTGGCGGAAAGGTTTTTTTTTGAATACTTCTCACACAATAAAATTGATTGAGTTGGAATTCTTAGAATTCGCTCATTGTTTATGTATAGTATGCGACTGGGTACTAACGCCATCGTCAATAAACACGAATATGGTTATAAATTTGAATAAGGTTAATTAAATTTGCGTTTTATGGAATGAACTAACGCTATTAATTATGACCGTTCCAAAATGTTCACATGTATGAAATATGCTTTGTAAATAAAACGATTATATAGTAGGACTTTACGGGTTTTTTATAAATCATCATAAGTGCATGCGATAATCTTTATATCATTCATTCTAACGTTGGCGAAAATCTCCTATGATGAAATTAAACACTGAGGAGGCAAGTACTAAATTACAATGGTTCCTGGTAGGTTACATGTAATAACATGTAAAACAGGTTCAATTCCTGTCAGCCATGAAAATACGTTGCACGATATATATTAGGAAGGTTCACGCGATAAAAATGGCAAAAAGCAATTTATTGAGTTAAACTATCATGTCAAAATTTTGTCAACATAACAACGTTTCTTTCTTTTACAAAAGTTTAAGTCAGAATATCATACACCTGCAAAGGCTGAGATGGTTGATGTCTATAATCTTATATAACCATGCCTTGGTTATCATGTCAAAAATTTTGTCAACATAACCACGTTTCTTCTTTTTACAAAAGTTTAAGTCAGAAATATCATACACCTGCAAAGGCTGCGATGGTTGATGTCTATAATCTTATATAACCATGCCGTGGTTATCATGTCAAAAATTTTGTCAACATAACCACGTTTCTTCTTTTTACAAAAGTTTAAGTCAGAAATATCATACACCTGCAAAGGCTGCGATGGTTGATGTCTATAATCTTATATAACCATGCCGTGGTTATCATGTCAAAAATTTTGTCAACATAACCACGTTTCTTCTTTTTACAAAAGTTTAAGTCAGAAATATCATACACCTGCAAAGGCTGCGATGGTTGATGTCTATAATCTTATATAACCATGCCTTGGTTATCATGTCAAAAATTTTGTCAACATAACCACGTTTCTTCTTTTTACAAAAGTTTAAGTCAGAAATATCATACACCTGCAAAGGATGCGATGGTTGATGTCTATAATCTTATATAACCATGCCTTGGTTATCATGTCAAAAATTTTGTCAACATAACCACGTTTCTTCTTTTTACAAAAGTTTAAGTCAGAAATATCATACACCTGCAAAGGCTGCGATGGTTGATGTCTAATCTTATATAACCATGCCGTGGTTATCATGTCAAAAATTTTGTCAACATAACCACGTTTCTTCTTTTTACAAAAGTTTAAGTCAGAAATATCATACACCTGCAAAGGCTGCGATGGTTGATGTCTATAATCTTATATAACCATGCCGTGGTTATCATGTCAAAAATTTTGTCAACATAACCACGTTTCTTCTTTTTACAAAAGTTTAAGTCAGAAATATCATACACCTGCAAAGGCTGCGATGGTTGATGTCTATAATCTTATATAACCATGCCGTGGTTATCATGTCAAAAATTTTGTCAACATAACCACGTTTCTTCTTTTTACAAAAGTTTAAGTCAGAATATCATACACCTGCAAAGGCTGCGATGGTTGATGTCTATAATCTTATATAACCATGCCGTGGTTATCATGTCAAAATTTTGTCAACATAACCACGTTTCTTCTTTTTACAAAAGTTTAAGTCAGAAATATCATACACCTGCAAAGGCTGCGATGGTTGATGTCTATAATCTTATATAACCATGCCTTGGTTATCATGTCAAAATTTTGTCAACATAACCACGTTTCTTCTTTTTACAAAAGTTTAAGTCAGAAATATCATACACCTGCAAAGGATGCGATGGTTGATGTCTATAATCTTATATAACCATGCCTTGGTTATCATGTCAAAAATTTTGTCAACATAACCACGTTTCTTCTTTTTACAAAAGTTTAAGTCAGAAATATCATACACCTGCAAAGGCTGCGATGGTTGATGTCTATAATCTTATATAACCATGCCGTGGTTATCATGTCAAAAATTTTGTCAACATAACCACGTTTCTTCTTTTTACAAAAGTTTAAGTCAGAAATATCATACACCTGCAAAGGCTGCGATGGTTGATGTCTATAATCTTATATGACCATGCCGTGGTTATCATGTCAAAAATTTTGTCAACATAACCACGTTTCTTTCTTTTACAAAAGTTTAAGTCAGAAATATCATACACCTGCAAAGGCTGCGATGGTTGATGTCTATAATCTTATATAACCATGCCGTGGTTATCATGTCAAAAATTTTGTCAACATAACCACGTTATACATAGACATCAACCATCGCAGCCTTTGCAGGTGTATGATATTTCTGACTTAAACTTTTGTAAAAAGAAGAAACGTGGTTATGTTGACAAAATTTTTGACATGATAACCACGGCATGGTTATATAAGATTATAGACATCAACCATCGCAGCCTTTGCAGGTGTATGATATTTCTGACTTAAACTTTTGTAAAAAGAAGAAACGTGGTTATGTTGACAAAATTTTTGACATGATAACCACGGCATGGTCATATAAGATTAGACATCAACCATCGCAGCCTTTGCAGGTGTATGATATTTCTGACTTAAACTTTTGTAAAAAGAAGAAACGTGGTTATGTTGACAAAATTTTTGACATGATAACCAAGGCATGGTTATATAAGATTATAGACATCAACCATCGCAGCCTTTGCAGGTGTATGATATTTCTGACTTAAACTTTTGTAAAAGAAGAAACGTGGTTATGTGTACAAAATTTTTGACATGATAACCAAGGCATGGTTATATAGATTATAGACATCAACCATCGCAGCCTTTGCAGGTGTATGATATTTCTGACTTAAACTTTTGTAAAAAGAAGAAACGTGGTTATGTTGACAAAATTTTTGACATGATAACCACGGCATGGTTATATAAGATTATAGACATCAACCATCGCAGCCTTTGCAGGTGTATGATATTTCTGACTTAAACTTTTGTAAAAAGAAGAAACGTGGTTATGTTGACAAAATTTTTGACATGATAACCACGGCATGGTTATATAAGATTATAGACATCAACCATCGCAGCCTTTGCAGGTGTATGATATTTCTGACTTAAACTTTTGTAAAAAGAAGAAACGTGGTTATGTTGACAAAATTTTTGACATGATAACCAAGGCATGGAATTATAAGGTTATAGACATCAATAATTGGGACCTTTCGTTAAGCTTAATATTGAGAAAATTTTTACATGATTTGTCATAACCTGCTTAGTGATAACCTATGCATGGTGGAATGTACTGTATGCTTACTTTAGGTTAATGGCATACAGGAATTGAACCTGTACACGGCAACCATGCTACCATTTCTTAACCATTTAAAACCTCAGACAAATGAAAGTTATCAGAGAAAAACTTTCAATATATCATCATTGATAGTGTTGATGTTTCAATGACACGTAATATACGTACTACGTGGTTGACATTAGGCGTTGGATAGCTTTGTTGTTTCTAAACCAGAAATGAAATTTGCAATGACTGACAAAGTTATCCTGCGTCATGTAAGACAGCTGATTTCGAAGACGCTTTAAGGTTGCGTTCGCCTGTTCATTCACTTCACTGTTCAGCATTGCATACTGAGGGTAAGAACCAATATTGTATCCTTCAGAGCAACCTGCGACGTAATAAATATTTAAAATTATACTTGTGTTCAGTAATGCCTACCCATGTGAAAACACCGTATAAATTGAAAATATTTTACCGCGATGATTCTTCCAGTGAAAACGATCGACCAAAAACTTTGTTTTTTTGAAGTAATCTGGGTCCCTGTTGAGGCAATAGCTGTGTAGATTGCAGGCGTTGTCGTACACAATAACTTTGGGTGCTAAAAATTAAAGACCTATTTGTCAGGGTGTTTGTCGTGATTGCTTCCTCATATTACTTTCTGTTATAACCCGGATTTTTGGATCACTAATTTGGATAAGACTAACCATTCTGGAAACGAGTACGAAATATCGTGAAAGGAACATTTGGAGATTCTCGGGTTTGCATGACTTCAAATCCATAGTTTATTCCTGAAATAATAAAAAAAGAGGATAAATTGTACGTAAATGTATCTACACAACTATATACACACTTACTACAGTAGTAAGTTGTTTTAATGTTAAAATACGCAATACAAAATTATATGATTTACCATGTGGACAGAAAATGGTGAAAAGTCCAGGTAAAAAAAGAATGTGATGGATGATTCTTGGTGCAGATATCCTCTCTTCCTCCTGTATTTATCTGCTGCATACACTCCTCTGGATCGAATAATTGGAAGATTAGGGAAGAATGCGATTTCTTGTGGATGCCCTGATGGTTGTTCCGAAGAAACAGGTGGTGGTGATGATGAAGACGCAGTGGAAAATGGCTCCGAGGATTTCTTAATCAGATCCGTTAAAATAGGGTACCAACTTCTAGGGAAGGTTGATTCCTCAATATCTGAAAAGGCATTGAACAGCAACGGGCACTCTTCTTGCAGTAATTCTAATTTGCTTGGATGCTGCGAGATAATGAGTCCTCCAACGATCTCGTTCAACAATGTGTGAAGTGTCTCAGATGGATGAACAAAACCACATACAGATGAACTCGCGGCAAATGCCTTAACAAGAATCTTAACTGAACGTGGAGATTCACTGACATCGTCATAAGCACGTGTCAACCAATCCAAAAACGGAATAATAGACGGACAGGCGGTAAGTAACATTTCACGAAGGCTCTCCATTTCAGTCGTCGATAATTGGCCTCTAGAAATAAACTGATGAAGAAGCATTCGGCACGCTTTGGTCGGTATCATTACACGGCTTCTGTAACTAGTATAGAAGGTAAAAAAAATTGTATGAATAAATATAAAATTTTTATGCTACTTCATACAGTATTGTTCTATTTTCTACACAGAAATAAAGGATGACCGTATGAAATAGGAATCACGATATAACAAAACTGCGCGTAAACGTTTTAAGACATACACGCAAGAGTAGCTCGTCGAGGTATTAAAATGTGCAAATATAAATCGTAGATGTCAGTTTCGGTAAATTATTTAAAGCACGAGCACTGTAGACAATTCTACCACATTAAATTATAAAAAAGAACTTAAACGTTTCGTCCCACGTTTTATCGTAGATTTTAAAGTTATTTCCTACAGTGAACTGTATTTTTTGAAACCATTCTCATTTTTTCTTTTTAAAATTTACCTTTATCTACGTGTAAGTGAAAGATAAAATACTTATCTTCCTTCGTGTATGTTTTCGGCAGTTGGGTTGACAATGTTCTCTTGTAGTACCATCTTACGTCGAAACGAAACTGTGGTGGCATCACACACAACTGTTTCAGGCGTAGGACCACACACTGGGCAACAACTCCCATCGGAGTAATCAATGTCCAACAACTTCAGATATGAATACCAAGCATAACGTAGTTGGTTATATGATGGGTATTCACAAAGAGATGGATCAGCATCCTGCATCCGAGAGGTCCACACTTCAAAATAGGCGTACAAACTACAACTAAAGCAGTAGCAAAAAAATGAAACACAACGGATTTATTTGATCACGTTAACAAAATGCAGTCATTTCATTTAGATAAGAGGAACATTGAACAGCATCGTTACTGTATAGTATGTCGGCAAACCTTGCATACAAGAAGTGATACATATAGTCTCTAAGAACTTCGTGGGCAATCAAATAATTTTTCATGTTGATGACTCCAATTTCTTCACCACCAACCATCAATTTGTTCTCACAATCATCATTTGAACATCTTGAATAAAATACTGAAACAAAGAGAAACGCCGGTATGGCAAATACATTGAAAACCCATGCATAGTATAGCTTTTCAAACACCAGCGGCGAACACAAGGGAAAGCAGGAGAATTGGGGCAAATGCCCCCCCCCCCCAACGTCTCAAAGCCTTTGAATAATAGCTGATTAATTGTGTAGCATACAGTAACTGTATCAATAATTTATCAACCCTGAAAGCCTTGATAAGTAGATTTGCATGAAATTTAAGCCAAAGATTTTAAAAAATAAAATTTACACCAACAAAAGAGCCGTTGCATGTTGGCTACTTAAGTTTGCGTAAAACACTCTCTTCGGAAATGATTTGAATACAATAAACATACAAACATACAAACATACAAACATACATGTACAGTGTATGCAAACAAAAGTGAAGTAGGGTGGGAGCATACATACTGGTGCACGGATAAACTTTATTCATTGTATAAAGGAGAAGAAGTTTCTCTATCCAATTTTCTTCGACAGGGTTTTGCAAACTCCAGTAGGAACCGCAACTTTCACATACTCCGCTACTACGTGGGACAACATGCAATGTTCCATTTTCCTGTGGTAGGGATTGGTAAAACGAACTACCAAATATCTGTTGAAGGTGTACTGGTGGCTGGAACTGTATGGATTTATCGGATAGGCAATAAGGTTTCCAATTAACTTTCCGCTGCTTTTTTGCTTGGTGATACATTTCATACACAATGTCAGGCAAATCAACATCATCCTGACTGAGTTTTTCTTCCAGAAATTTGATGTGACTACAAGCATGTGTATCATAATTGCATGTGGAGCACTTGAAACCCTTATGATCTATGCCAACAAACCCGTAATCACGCTCAGCATATACGCAAACTACTTCAACTGACGGCAAATGGAAAACGTTGTAAGACTGGTAATGTTCCTGACGAACGAAATAAAAAGCATTTATAGACAAAGGACACCTAGCAAAACAGCAAAATTATGTGACCAGTTAAGGCCAATTTAAAATGCTAGCAAAGCTGTATCAATAATTCTCAACAATGAAAGCCTTAATAAGTAAATTTGCATGAAATTTAAGCCATACTCACAAGATAGTCATGGTCCATTGATGAAGGGTCACTTTCTAAACAGAGTTAATGTTAAAAAATAGATATGCTAGAATTAGCTTTAACAATGCCACATTTAAACATAATTTTATATATATATTTATATATATACTGTACCTTCTGGATCAATAGGAAATGGAAGACTGCCATTAAAACATTCAAGGCTGTCTAAAATACGCTCAGTCACCAAGCAATGTACACATGCTGGATTGTCAGCCAATAGTTCTATCATTTAGTAAATTAAGAAAAAAATGGTTAATAGTTCCTAAAGTATATGCTAATAATTAATGTTTTAATGAGAGTATATTTGAATAGGATAAAAGTTAAGAGTTTATAATGGTTTGTCATAATTTTATTCCCTGGATCTGAACTATTTGCTCATATTCGTTCAACAAGTGAGCTCTTCAAAAAGTAAATTATATTTCACTAATCCATGCCAATGAAACATTTAATAGATGTGTTTGAAGTTCAAACCTGAGATCAAACTTTCACTTCACCCAAACAACTTCATAACTACATACTAATAAGTGGCACTAAGTTGTAAGGGTATTTAGAGTCAATTTCAGGTCACTTTCAATCACGTCAGACCAAATAAGCACTTACGTTGATTGTAATGTTCTTTAATACTGATGTGAAGTGAGTTTATTATTTTACTCCTGGCAGGATTACATGAACATTGATACACCCAATTCACAGTTCCATTGATGAAATGGTGCAAACTTCTCCGAATTAAAAGAAAATCTTTACTCTAGAAATAGAGAAATATAATTAACGTCACAATCATGCTATAGAAGATTTGCCCATTTTACCCCATTTTTTCCAGAAAGAGCACACAGGCTAAAAAAAATGCATGCAAACATCTTTTGTCTGGCACCTCTTTTCACGATATTACTGTAAGGAAATCAACTTAATCATACATCAAGTTTATGTTATAGATTGATGACAGCTTTTCCACACTAGTTCCTACACGAAGGCCCTTAGGTCAAAATGTTGAGATGTTTTCTTATCTGTTTTAGGCATTTAACTAAAGAACCAATTGTACAACAATTGCTTATATATTATATATATTATTATTATAATATAATACAGTACCTTTAACTGTCTTAATAACTCATCATAGTCTTGAAGTACAAAAGCAGTTAGCATTGTATTGACAGGTAGTAAAGCATTTGATCTACATACTTCAACAACATAAGTATCCTGGTGACTTATTTGACAAACAACTGCTTGTGAAGTATCCATGGGTTGAGAGTAGTGTAATAAATCACTTGAAGTGATATCCTATAAAAATATTTAATAAATATCCTTATGAAAGAATAAAGAACCACATGCATTAAAAAAATTTTCAATAACATGGTAAATATACTGTATTTCCCCAACATTGGGTACCAATATGTAATAATTTTTCATTTATTCAGTACGTTCTCCTATAATTTCTGCGTAGTTGCAAAACATAACCCTAAAATTTCCTGCAAGAAAATAAAACTTGCAGTCTGGTAAAGTGAGGGGGAACATGTTACGAAGTGTCTATATGACCGGCAGCTGGACAATGTTTTGAAGAAACTAAGTGACCGGCAGTCTATAATATTGAACTTTTTTGTATAAAACAAGCCCCAAACCAATCCCAAATTTTAACCCTAACCATAAATCTAACCCTAAAGCTAACCTAAGTTTAGAATGAGAAATTCACTCAGAAAAAATAGTTTGAAAATTTTCTTAATAAAAATATCTGAACAGGGTTCAAACCCAGACCATACGCATGCGAAGCAAGCACAATGACCACTACGCCACGAGAACCAACCGTCGCTAAAAGCATTCGTAAAAATGAATCAAATAGTGAAAAAATTTTGAAGCACAAAACTACTGACCGACTGGCAGTAATATAGACACTTTGAAAATGTTAAATGCAATGGAAATAAGAGTTTTTTAGGCTGATTAAAGTATCAAAATTGCTATCAAGCACACCCTAAGTGCACTAAAATTTTCCTCATCAAAAATCTCGGGTGCGGCGTTGGCCAACTCTGCAATGTGGGATTGATTATTTGATTTGTGATCGATAATATAGCCTGCCCTGGAGTTTGCTGAACATTTGTACATGTAAATACTACGTGTTTGTGAAGTACTCGTTGTAATTAATACCTCAAGCGTGTCGGTAACATCAGCATAGGTATTTTGGTGGTCACGGACGATTTTGTCAATATTTTGATCACAACCTGCTACAATAGCTTCCTTTTCAGTAGTCTCAACATCTAAATCGCTGGGTTCGTTTACTTCACTCAGTTCACTGTATAAATTTAAAACGACTTTTGCTTTCGTTCTTCTCTTATACTTGGGTTTATCTCTTTTTTTGTATTTTAGCCTTGGCAAACTATCCAAATCGTATCTCCCTTTCTTTTCTCCCAAAACCTTTACTTTAATGTTGTCAATATTCACCCTTGAACTGGCATTGTCCGCCATATTGCTTTAGACAGACGGCGCGTAACTAAGAAGGGCTCTGGGTATGAGAATGAGTCGTGGTTATTTCTGTGGTTATGAACACAAATTGTGACGCCTCAATAACTGCCACGTTCGACCTCTTTTCAAAGAATTGATTTTTAGCACCATCACAGGAAGCACCATTACGAACGTGAACGACCTGTCTACGAAGCAACAGGAAATCTTATCATTTTCCTTAAAAAAGAGAATATCGCAAAACAATCTCCAATATTCTAACTTTTTTGATGAAGAAAATCAAGGAAATCTCAATCTTCGGTCAAAAGGAATTCACAACTTCTCTCCTCCGATAACAAAATGGCCTTTTCTTCAGGAGTGGAATTTTTGTAAACATATCGAAAAGTTTGATTTTGAAGGGTTTCTCGGCTACCAAACACGACTTATCGTAATGAAACGCAAAAAGGGAGGATTGATGTATCCTTCGGTAAAATTTCAGCGGGCTTCGTCGAATTTGGAGACCTTTAGTGCGGTGAAGAAGAGCGATACCTCATTGAATGATAACGGAGGTTTATCTGGGGTTGAAGCCAAGGAATTTTACGAAAGTTTGCTTATGGAAAAAAACGAAACTTGTGTGAGAAATGCTAAGAGAGTAAATAAGGCAGATATTGAAGTGGAAAAACGTTTTAAAAGGAAAACAACGGATGTAAATACGCCTTCTGAAAACAATAAAACAAAATGGAATTTGACTGATAGATGTACCATTAGACAAGTGAATTCATTTCTTAGAATGGCACAAGAGGGAGACCTTAGTGGATTACAAGAAATCATTCGGGACAAAAAAGTTGATATAAATGCCAAGGATCAATTTGGTTGGACGGCTTTGATGTGTTCGGCAAGAAGCGGTCATAGAACTTGCATCAAGCTACTCCTTAAAGAAGGTGCTGATGTCAAATTGCAAAACAGCAAGGGTGAAACTGCTCGGGACATTGCAAAGCATTCTGGTGTTCGTAGGTTGTTTGACCGCCTTAGAAAATCCAGACGAAAACAAAAGTCAGATAATGCTGAACTCACAACTTCCACTGAACATACCTGTGACATTTGTGCAACCACTTTCTTTGGCTCGAAGAATGAGCACAATACATCAACAGCTCATTTGTTTAACTGCCAATACAAGTCAGAACGAACACTCTATCACATTCCTGAAACTAACATTGGATTCAAATTGATGAAACAGAAGGGATGGGATAAAGAACAAGGTTGAAAATATTAGTCTTAATACTTTAATCAGTCCACTAGCTGTGCGTAAGAGGACATTTTCCCCCTTTTTCATCTTAAATTTAGCAGAAATTAACACTTACTGTTTTGTTGTTGTTTCCAACATTCATTTAAGGTCTTGGCCCGGAAGGAGCTGGCCGTAAGTTTCCTGTGAAAACAATTTTGAAGCAAGATCGCCAGGGCTTAGGCAGCAAAAACAAAGAAAAAGCAAAGATCACTCATTTCTCAGCAAGAGATACGAGCGCTGTGAAAGGGAAAAAGGATGCGGGGGAAGCACAGGGTTGAGAGCCCCCCGAAGAACCTGGAAGAGAAATCTTATTCAAAAACAAGAGAAAGACAAACGATGGGAACAAAATTTAAGAGTGTACATGAATACAGAATGATTAAATATGTTTACATTTTGAATGACAAATATTTACAGGTGTAATCTAATTTCCCAATTATATTAAGAATAATTTATTGACACAAAACACTGTCACTATCATTATATTCATTATAAATATCTTAAAATTCGTAACCTTAAAAAATTCTGGTCTCAAATATATATACATGAGGGTAGATTCTTCATGAGAGATACCAGTCCCGTAGAAAGATGTCATCTTGTTTCTTTGACAACTCCAGTTCTATGTGCGTGAATGGTTCTCTCCAATGTAACATGTACACAACATTCTCATCTTTTACGGCACCTTTCACCCATTCCAACATCCGATTACAAAAATTCAAACACACGCTACCTGCCCACATGTTCTGACTTTCCGCAACCGATCCTGGAATGTCTAGCGTATTGAATGTCTTGAGCTGCTTAACAAAGCCATCGTCATCACGAAATCCGCAAACGATTTTAGGAATGCCGGCTAAAAAAGACTGTGCCCACCATTTCAAAAGCTTGTATCGTTCAAATGACCACTGCATCCGGTCGTTCTCAACAATCCTGCTTGTTTTCAATTCAATATAATTAGATGGTGGCATCCCACCTTTAGAATTAGTTTTGACACAACAGTCAACCTCGGCTCCAAAGACCAAAGAGTGTTTATCCAACCGTGATCTCACAACCGAACAGAATGCTTCAATGTTGTTTATGGGCGAGCTAAATTCCTTCGGTTTTGATGGCTCCCTGGAACAAGTGACGTAATCCTCAAACTTGTAACCCCAGTAACACATTTTGTCCTGACGTTCCGATTGGTCCAGCCTACGATGGCGTGCTTCGTTCGTTTCAACTTCGCTCATATAAATTGTGCCTTTGTGCAAGGCCAGAGCCATTTGCCATGGTTCCTTTCTCTCATAAGGGGTACACAGGAGCTTGGTCATGTGTCCTCTCCATGTGATAAAATCTGTATGCAGACTAATTGAGAAGTGAGAGTATACTAACTTATGGGTTACGTAACATGGTATTAACAGAATAGATCTTTTTCATAATGACCTCAAACGCTGAAACTCTGTGATGTTACACAAAGTTTGATTGGCCCGATAGTTTTGAGGAGCCAGTCAAATTTCGTGTAACATCAGACTTTCCGCGTTTGACGTCATTATAAGAAAGGTCTATACCCCCAGTCTAAAGACTAAAGTTGACGAAAACTGATACAATTATACGAGACTGCCTTTACAATTTTCATCAACTTTTGTCACTTTAATAATTTTAATATAGCAAGTCTTTTACCTGCCGTCGTTTTTCGAGGTATTTCCACTCAATGCAAACTTCTCAGGGTGCTTTTTAACCCACGTTAACATGTCATCCAGTCTATCTTTCTTATCTTCGTCTCTGCGTATAAAATCCTCATATCCCACTCCTAGATCAAAGTTCACAAATTCTGGTGGGTTGTAATACCTTAGCCGACTGTCGTTGTCCAGAAATCTTCGTTGCTCGTCTAAAGAGAAGCAACCCACTTGCTTCGGTTGTCGGAAATAAGGACATTCTCCCTCGAATTTGTCCACAGGAAGAACACTAAACTTTGACAAAAGCCTGTTTTCGGCAGACATTTTGTTTCGTTTAGACTTTAGAGTTCTCACTCCCCCCTGCCAAAAAGACTTGTCGTGTTCGGACCGTTGAACTCAAAACAGCTGGAACGCTATCTACCATCAAAATACCCAAAATTGTCGGAGCAAAATTTTAACCCAAAAACAAGCGCGTTTTATATCGACCATGGTCGAGTCGGTCGGAAAACGGCTTATTCGACCGCGGTCGAGTCCGCCGGAAAGCGGCGTTCGGCCATGGTTCAATGTGCCGAAAAATGGCTTACTCGATCATAGTCGAGTGCGCCGGAAAACAGCTTATTCGACCATGGTCGAGTCCGCAGGAAAACGGCGTATACTAAAACAAAATAAACAAAACATTTTAATAAAAAATGTTTTCAAAACATTTTCAAAAACACTAAATACGACCATGGTGTCACGATTACAGAGAACTTTGTGTAAGCTATAATATGCTGCCGACCAGTTGTGGAGGATCTAATGCCGAGCACTCAAATTATTCATCCTGTAGTACACAATACAGCTCTTATAATGCCAGAAAACGATATTCTTCGTTGTGGAGATACGACGGTCGTCATCGGCATCGCAAACAAGGCAGGATTTAAAGATGCGATATCAAGAAACACCTTTGTTTTCCAGAACTGTCATCAGTGTACAAAGGATCTAACCAGCGAATGCAATGGTGCTTTGAACTGCCTGACCAAAATAGCTTGGCGACGACAAGTATACACAGTGTGTGTTAAACCAACGACGGCGTTCAACGTCCGCAGTACAAAAGTTACTGTTCTTAACTCCACTAACTATTTAATCATCGAAGCCAAACTGCCTAAAGACGGCCGCGCAAAGTCGGTTTCCTGGTGTCAAGAGTATAAAGACTTATGTAAAAGCTACAATAAAAGACCTTTAGCCTGTCAAAACAACTATCAAGAATGCACCAGAAAATATGCTGCTGAAGACTTCAAGTTTTCGTGTGATACAAAAACCATCTCAAATATCGCCTTACAGGCTGGATACTCTAAGGCAGACCAAAGCAACACGTTCATCTTAAACAATTGTGAGAGTTGTTCAAAAGAGCTGGCATCATCTGGGTGTGATGCATCATTATCCTGTGTTAATTCAAACCCTACTGATTATGTCTACGCAATTTGCACAGACGAAACGTTAAATTTCAAAATAATGGATTCACAGAAAATCTCCATCTCTGGCGATGTCTACACAGTCGTATCAGCGTTACAACCCGAGCGTAGATCGTCGACGTGGTGTCGGGATTATACGGAGCTCTGTCATGCTATTGGGCAAAGTCCTGTTGCTCTTCACTCTGGTGTGGTAACCGAATCTCTTCTTCAATGTCGTGATGAGCACGATGCTGTTATACAGAAATCTGAATTTGATGTGATACATCACATTGCTCAGCAGACAGGCTACAACGAGGCTGCATATGGAAACACATTTGCATTCAAAGATTGCTCGCAGGAAAGCTGTCAAAGTAGCCCGTTTTCATACAACTGCAGTGATTCATTGCTTTGCCTCAACAGCGAATCTCAGAAGATTCACGGACTGTGTGTTGAGAACACTCCCACTTCAAACTTCTATGTCCTTGAAAACAAGACAGTGATTTCAAATGACACGATGTATGCAGTCGTGAAAGTCCGCATTCCAGAGCACCGTTTATCGAGATTTGAAAGCTGGTGTCGTGACTACGAACGGTTATGCCATGCGCATAACCTGAGGCCTTTAACTGACCAATCACATCGTGAATGCAGTATAGAGTACTCCAGTATTTATGATCTAGAGAGATCCAGCACTCTCTCCTTGCTAAATGTTGTCCATCTTGCTGGTTTTCAGAACGCGACTAAAAATGATATTTATTCTCTACGAGCATGCAGCTCTCAGAATTGTAGCAGAGTTTTCAAGACGCCACATTGTGAATCGTGTTTAGCCAATCAGCGCAGAGTATTCTACGCAATATGTGCTTCATTGGATGAAGAAGTGAAGACGAATTTTGAAACCCAACAGGTACGGAATGTCTGGCTTGAGGCGTCATTTTTGGTCGCTCAAGTCAAAATCCCTTTACACAAACAATCAAAAACTGAAAATTGGTGTCAAGAATACAAAATGTTCTGCAAAAGTTATTCACGCCAACCTTACGCGTCAAGACAAATTTCTACGAAATTGGATGCGTGTTCTTGGAAATATAACGCAACAACTTATGACAGGGTTATTTTGCCTGGATCGATCGTGGAACGAGCTGGATTTAACGTTTCTTCCTCTGGATGTGTGTCGGGGCTACATGATTGTGCATATTGCGGAACACAGCTAGATCGTGTGAAATGTCCGTTTGAAAATTGCCAGGCTGCTCTGGATATGCGTCAAGACTTTTATATCATCTGCACTTGAGTTACGAGAAACTATGTTTATATATTAGCAAAGTGTTTTAAATAGTTTGCACACAGTGTATCCCTCATATATATCATATTTAGATATCATTATATGCATGCATGTATTTAATATATTAGATTAAAACATATGTTCACTCTTAGAGTTGTTTTGACTGCAATGAACTATGATAGTCTTTCTTCATCATTTGAACATGCATGACTATTCAATATATATCTATTATATTTTAATCATGCACTCACTACCCAATATACTTTAAACTTTTAGAAACTTATCAATACGATAGAATGTAGTCAGGCTGTACACATTCTGAATTAATCTTGTTCAAAGCACGTGCACTTACAACTACGGTAGAATATATATCTTATTAATTAATAAAAATCTAATTCTCACTTGTGTTACTCAACTTATTGTAATGCAACGGCTCAGAGAAAAGTGGTGCAGGCAAAAAGAATATCAATGCGAAACACTCTCCAGTTCTAGTGAAGAAGTGAACGGCAGAAAAGCGGCATTTTGGTCCCCGAACGAGAATTTTGCCCCAGGTCCTCAAAATTCTCTGGGCGACCCTGAGAAAACGCTTTGATGCATGCTTTACGCAATTGAGGAGCCCTGCGCTAAAGAAATGCCACGGGCCCCGCAAAAGGTTAATCCGGCCCTGTTGTGAATGTATGTTAGGCACATGTAGGCGTTAATTAATATCTGCGCATGTTCGAAGCAAACTATGGGGGGCGGGGGAGTTTATTGTATTTCTTTTTGAAAAGACATCGTTTGCGGCTGGACGCGACAACTTCTTCTGTAGATTTAATATAGCTACCAAATGCTATACCTAAATTCCGACCAGGAAACTAATTTTGAATCCGCTCTGTTTAAAGAAATGTGTAAGTATTGGAGATCGTAAAAACTAGGACAACTCCATTACACCCTGAATCAGATAGAATGGTGGAAAAGTACAATCGTACAGTGAAATATCAACTATCATTGTTCGTAAAAGAACATCGACGAGACTAGGACGAACATATTCCTCTACTGTTAATGAAATATCGAACTGCTGTTCATTCATGGATAAAATTCACCCCGGCTAAAAGTATTTGGGACATGCATGAGACAAGAATCCCCGCTTTCATAAATATCTGATTACCTGTTAGTAAAGCAATTATATAACTCACTTTTACCATCAGTTGATTTGGATTTCCACGCCAAGTTGCGATAACACACGTTCATTCATTAAGCCTGATTCTCATATTGAATCTTTGTTATTTTGTATGCTGAATCTTCTTCGTTAAAGACCACAAACAATACATCGCCGACCGTCGGTGACATATGAGAATCAGGCTTTAATGATGCTTCATCGCCGATGACAAGGTTAGGCCAGAAGTGAGCATCTCCTTGCACAACTGAGCCATGTGCAAAATGCTACACGTCGTGCTGGATCACGTGGGACTTTGACATTTTTGTTGGATTACGCCAAAGCACTGACTCTTGGATTTTGTTGAAAGGATTGTCGTACTTTGGTGATGTTTTTTTACGATGCTTGCTCTCATACAGAAAGTCCAGCATTCCGATTTAAGCTAGTAGCTTGTGTCAAGTATAGCAACTGTTTTGACAACGTTAGACAAGCCACAGTGGACTTAATTCTTATCTTCTAGGACTCCAGCACCACGAGGCTAGGTTGTTCAGCTGCGAACTGCCCAGCAACCATGATAAAGCATAAATTCAAATCCACATTTCAGTAATAGCGAATAAATGTTTGCCACGGAGAACTGACTTTACAGTCATTTCGTTTTAATACACTTGAGATTTGATCGTTTCCAATTGTTAAAAGTTTATTACACCGTCATTCATATAAGTGGATAGCAGCTAAATTGGAACGAAATGCTATAGCCAGCATTGTTAACTTTTTATTTCATCTGTAATATCCGCTGTATTTCCATAAAAAGTTGTTTAATTCTCACTTTCCTCACGCGGTGACATTATTTGGGACGCTCTGTATATACGTCCAATGCTGCACGATATTAATTATGTACCAGATGAAATATCAGCATTTTATGAAGATGCTCCTCCCTTATCTCACGTGGCCTTTCAGCAATCTTGATTTAGAGCGAATGTTAGTGCAGTCTTCTGGTCAAATGCACTTCCTGTTCAATGCTTCTTTCGACTTCTCTCGACGATTTGCCAATCTCTACAGCTCTTCTTTGTGATGCCCTGATCCACGATCGCTCATCATAAGATTTCTTACTGTTTTCGTTATAATCTGTTAAAACACAACAGTAACTAGTGAAAACGTACAACGGCACTTAAACAAGAAATTATTGGTCTAATTGAAAAATGGACGCTGCCAAAAAAATGAACACTACCGAAAAAAGAACGCTACCGAAAAAACGAACGCTACCGAAAAAATGGACGCCGTCGCAATTTAGCGAAACGAAAAGCCATATCAACAAACAAGAAAGTACTAGTGGCATATTTCAGCATACCTTCCGCCGTTAACAGGGGACCTTAAGTTTAGAGAAATGAACGCTACCGCAATTTAGCGAAACGAAAAGCCATATCAACAAACAGGAAAGTACTAGTGGCATATTTCAGCATACCTTCCGCCGTTAACAGGGGACTGATACGTTTGGAGAAATGAACGCTGCCGCAATTTAGCGAAACGAAAAGCCATATTAACAAACAAGAAAGTACTAGTGGCATATTTCAGCATACCTTCCGCCGTTAACAGGGGACCTTAAGTTTAGAGAAATGAACGCTGCCGAAAAAATGGACGCTACCGAAAAAACGAACGCTACCGAAAAATTGACGCTGCCGAAAAAATGAACGCTACCGAAAAAATTAACGCTACCGAAAAAATGAACGCTACCGAAAAAATGAACGCTACCGAAAAAATGAACGCTACTGAAAAAATGGACGCTAACGAAAAAATGGACGCTACCAAAAAAATGAACGCTGCCGAAAAAATGGACGCTACCGAAAAAATGGACGCTACCGAAAAAATGAACGCTACCGAAAAAATGGACGCTGCCGAAAAAATGGACGCTGTCGCAATTTAGCGAAACGAAAAGCCATATCAACAAACAGGAAAGTACTAGTAGCATATTTCAGCATACCTTCCGCCGTTAACAGGGGACTGATACGTTTGGAGAAATGAACGTTGCCGCAATTTAGCGAAACGAAAAGCCATATCAACAAACAGGAAAGTACTAGTAGCATATTTCAGCATACCTTCCGCCGTTAACAGGGGACTGATACGTTTGGAGAAATGAACGTTGCCGCAATTTAGCGAAACGAAAAGCCATATCAACAAACAGGAAAGTACTAGTAGCATATTTCAGCATACCTTCCGCCGTTAACAGGGGACTGATACGTTTGGAGAAATGAACGTTGCCGCAATTTAGCGAAACGAAAAGCCATATCAACAAACAGGAAAGTACTAGTAGCATATTTCAGCATACCTTCCGCCGTTAACAGGGGACTGATACGTTTGGAGAAATGAACGTTGCCGCAATTTAGCGAAACGAAAAGCCATATCAACAAACAGGAAAGTACTAGTAGCATATTTCAGCATACCTTCCGCCGTTAACAGGGGACTGATACGTTTGGAGAAATGAACGTTGCCGCAATTTAGCGAAACGAAAAGCCATATCAACAAACAGGAAAGTACTAGTAGCTTTCAGCATACCTTCCGCCGTTAACAGGGGACTGATACGTTTGGAGAAATGAACGTTGCCGCAATTTAGCGAAACGAAAAGCCATATCAACAAACAGGAAAGTACTAGTAGCATATTTCAGCATACCTTCCGCCGTTAACAGGGGACTGATACGTTTGGAGAAATGAACGTTGCCGCAATTTAGCGAAACGAAAAGCCATATCAACAAACAGGAAAGTACTAGTAGCATATTTCAGCATACCTTCCGCCGTTAACAGGGGACTTATACGTTTGGAGAAATGAACGCTGCCGAAAAAATGGACGCTACCGAAAAAACGAACGCTACCGAAAAAATGAACGCTACCGAAAAAATTAACGCTACCGAAAAAATGGACGCTACCGAAAAAATGAACGCTGCCGAAAAAATGGACGCTACCGAAAAAATGGACGCTACCGAAAAAATGAACGCTACCGAAAAAATGGACGCTGCCGAAAAAATGGACGCTGTCGCAATTTAGCGAAACGAAAAGCCATATCAACAAACAGGAAAGTACTAGTAGCATATTTCAGCATACCTTCCGCCGTTAACAGGGGACTGATACGTTTGGAGAAATGAACGTTGCCGCAATTTAGCGAAACGAAAAGCCATATCAACAAACAGGAAAGTACTAGTAGCATATTTCAGCATACCTTCCGCCGTTAACAGGGGACTGATACGTTTGGAGAAATGAACGTTGCCGCAATTTAGCGAAACGAAAAGCCATATCAACAAACAGGAAAGTACTAGTAGCATATTTCAGCATACCTTCCGCCGTTAACAGGGGACTGATACGTTTGGAGAAATGAACGTTGCCGCAATTTAGCGAAACGAAAAGCCATATCAACAAACAGGAAAGTACTAGTAGCATATTTCAGCATACCTTCCGCCGTTAACAGGGGACTGATACGTTTGGAGAAATGAACGTTGCCGCAATTTAGCGAAACGAAAAGCCATATCAACAAACAGGAAAGTACTAGTAGCATATTTCAGCATACCTTCCGCCGTTAACAGGGGACTGATACGTTTGGAGAAATGAACGTTGCCGCAATTTAGCGAAACGAAAAGCCATATCAACAAACAGGAAAGTACTAGTAGCATATTTCAGCATACCTTCCGCCGTTAACAGGGGACTGATACGTTTGGAGAAATGAACGTTGCCGCAATTTAGCGAAACGAAAAGCCATATTAACAAACAAGAAAGTACTAGTGGCATATTTCAGCATACCTTCCGCCGTTAACAGGGGACTTATACGTTTGGAGAAATGAACGCTGCCGCAATTTAGCGAAACGAAAAGCCATATTAACAAACAAGAAAGTACTAGTGGCATATTTCAGCATACCTTCCGCCGTTAACAGGGGACTGATACGTTTGGAGAAATGAACGCTGCCGCAATTTAGCGAAACGAAAAGCCATATTAACAAACAAGAAAGTACTAGTGGCATATTTCAGCATACCTTCCGCCGTTAACAGGGGACCTTAAGTGTAGAGAAATGAACGCTGCCGAAAAAATGGACGCTACCGAAAAAATGGACGCTACCGAAAAAATGGACGCTGCCGAAAAAATGGACGCTGTCGCAATTTAGCGAAACGAAAAGCCATATCAACAAACAGGAAAGTACTAGTAGCATATTTCAGCATACCTTCCGCCGTTAACAGGGGACTGATACGTTTGGAGAAATGAACGTTGCCGCAATTTAGCGAAACGAAAAGCCATATCAACAAACAGGAAAGTACTAGTAGCATATTTCAGCATACCTTCCGCCGTTAACAGGGGACTGATACGTTTGGAGAAATGAACGTTGCCGCAATTTAGCGAAACGAAAAGCCATATCAACAAACAGGAAAGTACTAGTAGCATATTTCAGCATACCTTCCGCCGTTAACAGGGGACTGATACGTTTGGAGAAATGAACGTTGCCGCAATTTAGCGAAACGAAAAGCCATATCAACAAACAGGAAAGTACTAGTAGCATATTTCAGCATACCTTCCGCCGTTAACAGGGGACTGATACGTTTGGAGAAATGAACGTTGCCGCAATTTAGCGAAACGAAAAGCCATATCAACAAACAGGAAAGTACTAGTAGCATATTTCAGCATACCTTCCGCCGTTAACAGGGGACTGATACGTTTGGAGAAATGAACGTTGCCGCAATTTAGCGAAACGAAAAGCCATATCAACAAACAGGAAAGTACTAGTAGCATATTTCAGCATACCTTCCGCCGTTAACAGGGGACTGATACGTTTGGAGAAATGAACGTTGCCGCAATTTAGCGAAACGAAAAGCCATATTAACAAACAAGAAAGTACTAGTGGCATATTTCAGCATACCTTCCGCCGTTAACAGGGGACTTATACGTTTGGAGAAATGAACGCTGCCGCAATTTAGCGAAACGAAAAGCCATATTAACAAAACAAGAAAGTACTAGTGGCATATTTCAGCATACCTTCCGCCGTTAACAGGGGACTGATACGTTTGGAGAAATGAACGCTGCCGCAATTTAGCGAAACGAAAAGCCATATTAACAAACAAGAAAGTACTAGTGGCATATTTCAGCATACCTTCCGCCGTTAACAGGGGACTTATACGTTTGGAGAAATGAACGCTGCCGCAATTTAGCGAAACGAAAAGCCATATTAACAAACAAGAAAGTACTAGTGGCATATTTCAGCATACCTTCCGCCGTTAACAGGGGACCTTAAGTGTAGAGAAATGAACGCTGCCGAAAAAATGGACGCTACCGAAAAAATGGACGCTACCGAAAAATTGACGCTACCGAAAAAATTAACGCTACCAAAAAAATGAACGCTACCGAAAAAATGGACGCTACCGAAAAAATGGACGCTACCGAAAAAATGGACGCTGCCGAAAAAATGAACGCTGCCGAAAAAATGAACGCTGCCGAAAAAATGACGCTACCGAAAAAATGACGCTACCGAAAAAATTGACGCTGCCGGAAAGAGAAACGAAAGGTATAGAATGAACCATATTGCATGAAATATTGTAAATGCACTTATCTTTCCATTGTTTCTTTCGACATTTGCCAAGAGTGATTTGTGTTGATATGTCCCACAGTTGCTCATCATGAGGATCCGCTTCAGTTTTTGGCCTTGTAACTTGTGCACATTTGAACAGTAATCTGTCAGAACATTACGTATATTTATTAAAAAATATGTCATAGTCTAAAATCGAATGGCATGCAGAACCACGCGGGACACCGCGCGAGTCACAGTTAGAATGCGATTAGAATACAATTAGAATGCCTTCTTCTTCGTCGAACGCAATTATGGCAGCCATGTTGAATACCGCACGCTAAGTTTTTAGGCCTGCATATTGTATCATTTTTATATAATTTTTTTATATTAGATTTTGAGAAATATAATAACTTGCTTTGGATTTTGCATGCCAGCTAGTTCCTGGCGCGCTGGCCAATTTTTAGTTGGTCATAAATGCAAACTAATGTGTAATAAGTGATGTAAATGTTTGTTTTATTTCAAATGCATTTTTTCAATTCAAGTATTTTCAATCAAAATTGTTTAATCAATAAAATCAGGGCATCAGACTACTCTCAATCATTTCTTTCTCGGCTTTACACCAAATATATACAACCACGAAATAAAATTCTACAATTCATTAGCGTCTTTTTCGCCAGAAATTCTTTTGTAAGAATTATTTAATGCGAAGCACTTTCGTCGCTTCACTAGTCACTACATGCGGTACATTTATCGATGTCTTTTACGAAAAATAACAGGAAAAAAAACCATTTCATATTTTACTAATGAAGTACGAGAAAAGGAAATGTAATATACATAATAAAGCACGAAACTTTTACCTTTTTTTGAGCAAGGTAGTGATGAATTTAAAACTCCTTCTATGCACTTGACTTTTTCAGTCTTGAATACAGCCTTGGTAAGCGATATATTTTGCTCGCTATAAGCCTAAAACGACAGAAATTAACAGCTATTGTAAAGCATTTCAACCTAAATCACACACAGAATATCATATCCAAGCATTTCTTGCCAATAACAAAAAATATTGCTGAAGATTAACGTCGCAAGTTTTTCAACACGGGCGAAGGCGCGAAGCTAAAATATGGCCGAACACGAGCTCGAATTCAACACAGAAATTTAATCACTTTTAGGCCATGAATGTGGAGTACTTTACAATAAAACACAAGAATAAACATACCTCTTTTCGTTGTCAGGCTACCCAGTTTAAAAAACGAAATTTAATGTATTTATTAAACTTTTTACAGTAATTCTGTTCTCAAACGGCAAACCAGAGCGAAATACAACGTACGAAATTTTGAAAATGCCTCGCCCTCGTACTTGTCACATGACAACGAATCACTAATCCTATTGGACAAATTATCATATTGCTGGGACCGTTGTACAAAAGCTGGATTGTTGCGTTATCCATCGGATCACTTGCTTTTCAATCGCTCTAAGAATGGCATCATTATCATAGCACTATAAGTGCTCCAGAGTCTCCCCCCTGAAAATGGACGTTGCCTAGCACTAAGCTGAACGCAAAAATGCGTAAAACGGCGTTGAAATTTATGTGTAAAGCGCAGGAATACCGAATTAAAGCCTTTGGGAATTCAAAGTATATAGCTGATTGTGAATAATAAAAAACCACGTCAGTCTTAAAATTCTTTTAGCTTTACGAATTACGACAGTGTTCTGGGAATAGAACCCAGAAGCCAAAAACTCAATCACATGATTATCATGGCCCCAGACATGGACACTGTTTTTAAAGCCAAACGAAAAGGAGGGAAACCGGAGTGCCCGGTGAAAAACCCTCCAAAGGTAACCTGAATTCGCCGGAAAACGACTAACTCGACCATGGTCATATTCGCCGGAAAATGGCAAATACGACCATGGTCATATTCGCCGGAAAATGGTAAATACGACCATGGTAATATTCGCCGGAAAATGGCAAATACGACCATGGTCATATTCGCCGGAAAATGGCAAATACGACCATGGTCATATATTCGCCGGAAAATGGCAAATATACGACCATGGTCATATATTCGCTGGAAAATGGCAAATACGACCATGGTCATATATTCGCCGGAAAATGGCAAATATACGACCATGGTCATATATTCGCCGGAAAATGGCAAATACGACCATGGTCATATATTCGCCGGAAAATGGCAAATATACGACCATGGTCATATATTCGCCGGAAAATTGCAAATATACGACCATGGTCATATATTCGCTGGAAAATGGCAAATATACGACCATGGTCATATATTCGCCGGAAAATTGCAAATATACGACCATGGTCATATTCGCCGGAAAATGGCAAATACGACCATGGTCATATATTCGCCGGAAAATGGCAAATATACGACCATGGTCATATATTCGCCGGAAAATTGCAAATATACGACCATGGTCATATATTCGCTGGAAAATGGCAAATATACGACCATGGTCATATATTCGCCGGAAAATGACGAATACGACCATGGTCGATTTCGCCGGTAAATGGCAAATACGATCATGGTCGAGTCCGCCGGAAAACGGCCTATTCGACCATGGTCGAGTCGGCCGGAATACGGTTTTTCGACCATGGTCGAGTCCGCCTGAAAACGGCTTATTGTACCGTTTTCCGGCATTGCTAATATTCCAGTTACATCAAATGCATTTCAGCTTTATATAGCTCAGTGTTCCTGGAAATTTAATATGGCCGCCAATGCAAAAAAAAAATGGTGCAGTAAATGATCAACAATAAAAAAGTTTAGGAAATGTTTGGAGAAATGGTTATAGTGTAGCTTATCCTAGCCATACACGAGGTAAATGGCTACGAAATCGCAAAAGCGTCCTCTCTTTGGTAGCCTAGGTGATTCTGAAAATGGCACGGGCGATGTGAGTGTTGTTACGGTACACTACTGTTGCACTTTAATATGTTCCTTTTGTTAAAATTATGTTACTTTTCTAATGTCTCTTTGTTTTTTATGTCTTGACTAGTTTGGGGAAGATGAAGGAATTGAACTGGAAAATGTTCAGAAACTCAGGAACGAGGTATGCAAAGATAACTTTAAGATTGTGTGTTATTGTACCATTATTACATTATATTTTTAGACTATCTCGCTCGCTGTCCTTGCATTTAGCTGCAATACAGAGTGTGCATTTTCTAAGGTCTTATGCAAAGTTATCCTCTGGCCCTAAGCTGTTCGTTTAGTTTTGTGCCAAGGTTTCTGCATTGTGCAAAGATCATTGCATAGCTGCATGTGAGATTTGGCTGATTACGGTGTTAGTTTTGCAACATTTTGCAGTAACGTTTTAATTGGGGTCAATATTCATATATTCATCCCAGACCAGCACCCACAGTTGTTTTTCCTAGGAGGGAGATGAAACGATTGTTGGTCTGTCCTGTGACGAGGCATACAGACGTTTCTGCGGGATCATCCGTCATGAACTGACGGTGTTCAACCAGGCCAATAACATCGGACCATGGCGTGATTTTGTTAGAATGTTGGCAAACACTAGCGCAACTTTCAATTTTATATCTTTGGGTCTGGTTCTGCTTCAAATATTTCTCATAATTCTAGGCTATGCCTTCCAGGAGAGCAGGTAAAGAATGAATACAAATGTTCATCACTATCAGTAAACATTAAACCATTTTTTTATGTTGCTCATTTGACCTTTCTCAATGATGTCATGTGCGAAAAGTCAGATGTTACATAAAGTTTGATTGGCTTGTAAGTTTTGGAGCCATCATCAGCCTTTGATATTGTTACTGAGCTTGATATTGTTATGAGACAGCTCTAATGAATGGTACCATTCTCTGGCCATGTCATGTGGTGTTGCACTGAGTTTTCATTCAACCACACACTAGGAAGGCTTTGCCAATGGTGGAGCTATCTATAATTGTGGCCATAACTGCTCTGAATATTGTTCTTGGCGTGAGGGAAGAGAGGCTGAGGAAGACAGAACTATCAAAAAAGATTGCCAAGTTCTTGACACAATGCCAGGGTAAGTGAGATGTACAGAACAGTTTTGAGAAGGCTTTAGTGGGGTGTGCCAAAGTGAGAATAAGACATGAGCGATGCTTCATAGGATTCGTCTTAGTAGATGGTACATACTGGTTGATATCATAGCCTGAGAAAGAAATTTAGGAGCCCAGGGTGAAAATCAAGTTGGAAGGGTAGGCACTGTCTCAATTGTACCTTTGAGCCTTAGGGCGAATTTTCACTTTATTTTCCCGGGCCGCTATCTGAAAGACCATTGATGGTATAATAAGATACATAAAATATCCTGTTGTTATTCACATGGGCAGCATATAGATTGTCCTGTCCTTGGTCTGACGCTTCCTATCCACATCTTGCCACGCCCAGTACAGATTCCCTCTCATTAGTTTGGACCTACCGTAAGAACAGGCTTGTCAATGTGCCTGCAAACCTGCTGGTCGAGGGAGATGTGATTGTGTTGGGCCCTGGGCAGAAATGTCCTGCTAAAGTACAACTGGTGAGTGTAATGTGTGACAAGACTTGGGTGGGGAACGCCTGGATTGTACCTAATGGGGCAGGGGAGGGCTTACAGAATCTTCACACACCTAAATCACAAACAACAGGGACTAATCTGTCTCTATTTTATGCATCAATTAGAAATCTCCAAATGGTGAGAGAATTTTCGATGCAGGAGAAATATATCGTCCTGAGAATGAAGAACAGCAAGGTAAGCCATCGTTGCTACCATCAATCCAGTCAATTTTTCATTTCGGAAAGAAAGATGATTGAAAGAATTAAATTTATTGGATGATTTAGGATGGTGAAGGGTAGAATAAGAGGTTATATGATAAGATAGGGCATGGAAGAATATGATGGGATGTTTTAGGTTGAAATGTGGTGTTGGGTTATCATAGGATATATTCAGTGGTATATTGTGGGATAGTATGGGATATTGTATGTTAGAATGGGATATGATAGGATAGATAGGGATGTTGCATGGTAGTGTGGGATATTATAGGATGAAAGTGGTATGACACTGATCTTTTTCTTCAGCTGCAGAGCATTTAGAAAACGAAAGACTGTTTTCCTGTCAACCATGTCCGCGGCAAAAATTTACGGTTGTGGAAGCCCCGCTTGAGGGAAAATTGAGGTTCGTGTTGAAATTTAATCTTAGTTGTACTTGAATTTATATTCCTACTTGAGGTTAGTTGAACTTTGGTTCATCTTTTTTCATATTAGAACCACATTCTACAGTTCTCAAAGAAGGCCAACAAGTCTGCTGGATAATGAACGATGTTACGTTATAAAACAAGTTCTGCAATTTCGAGTGATCCCGGTTATTTTGGTGCGTTTCAAAATAAGAGTATGAATTGTGCTGCATGGATGGCATTGGCCGATCCGATTGTAAGACTTTGACGTGTGCCTTTGGAGCTATTCTCTGCATTTATTCCTCTTTTTTCATTTCAGGGTTTATCTTTTCTTATCAATCTCATAAGGTTCCTTTTGTCGCGGGATGATTTTGGTTCGTGGTCGGAGATGATCTTTATACTACAAGTATGGAAATTAAATGTGATTTTTATTTAATCTAGGAAGAACAATATAGAACTGATAGAGCTATCCAGCATAAATAAAGTTAGTTTAGTTTAGGTTTCCTCCTGTAGTAACACTGGATCAATAAGAGATGATCCTTACTGGCCCTCTAGGAAGAGCAGTTTAGAACTGATAGAGCTATCCAGTATAAATAAATTTAGTTTAGTTTAGGTTTCGTCCTGTAGTAACACTGGTATGAATATTGTTATAAATAAATTCATCATTGCTTCTAATATTTAAACACTTAGGCTTACGTTATTATTCCGCTGTTGCCATTATTATTTCCTCTCATGTGGATTGTAATCAATTGTTTTGGAACAGCAAGAATTCAAGTTCTTTTTAAATCTGAAATAAGCCAGGTACATCTTCCACCCGTCTACCAAAGATACTCTTTCACCCGTCTACCAAAGTTAGTACTTGTATACAATTACTTATCAAAATCTGCGGCTGAAAAAATCTGATATTTTTTTTCTTTTTTCTGTCAGCTTTCTAAGAAAGTCTCGTTGTTACCACTGAGTGACGTCAACTATCATTTCTGGAAAATTTTCAAAGGAGAGTCAGACACACTATCACGGACAGCTAATCTCTTGCATACTCTAGGAACCATAAGTGTTAGTACACAGCATTTTTGTCGTGATTTTCAATTTGTGATAACCACCTGTAAGATTTATTTCACAGAAATACGCAACGGTTCGTTATTTTCTTAGACCCCGTTTACACTAGAACGAAAGTTTCCGGATTTGTAAAATTATCCGGATTCATTGTTATACACATGTATCGGATTCGTCAGGTGTTTACACTACACTTTAGTTGTCTCTGTATGCGGTTTGTCCGTTTACACTCACATTCCTTGTTCTTGGAGAATTGTTTGGTCCGCCATATTGAATTTCTCCGGATTCGTCGTGCAAAGCGTTTACACAAGAAAATTTTCCGGATTCAAATGTTTCTAGATACGAAGTTTCCACAAACTTTTACGGATTCAAAGTTTCCGGATACGGCTTAAAACCGAGTACATTTTCTATCGGATTCGTTGCTGCGTGTGTAAACAGCAACATGAATCCGGTACTGAAACATTCCGCTTTCGTGATGAATCCGGAAACTTTCGTTCTAGTGTAAACGGGGTCTTAGATAAATCTAACTGGAATATACTATCACAGGTTTTATGCTGTGTTAACAAGGATGGTATTCTTGCCTCGCCAAATCCCAACGCCGAAAAAGTTTTCTTTTTCCGCAAACGCAAAGAAAGGCGAAACAAAAGGCTGATGGTAAAAGACACTCATTTCGGCAGCAATGACGACAGAGCCGTGTTTTTTACGGCGCATATCGACGATGACGAAGAATCTAGTACCAGTCCCACCGTTCGCACGGATGTCCATTTTCGCGCCATACAGGGGGAGGAGGAGTCTGAGAATTCGGCGATGCCCACGCCGTTACTTCATCACAAAGGTTGGGGAACCCCCCCCCCCCTCATGCTTTGAGACAAATGTCCCCCCTGTCATGTTCTGGTCAAACGAAAACAAGAGTTGCATGAGAGTTGATGAGAGTTGACAAGCGAGAGTTTGCATGAGAGTTTTGTCAACGTTTGTGAAATGTTTTCTTCTCTGCTACAGATTGCAATTTCGTGTCTCATTCCGAAGTCTTAAATCTTTCTTGCGACCCGAAGGTCAGTGGTGTGAATCTATCATAATATAACGTGTGGACGAGACGAGACGAGACTAGCTTCGCTTAGCAATAAACAACAACACATATCTTTTGAATGCTCATTTAGAGTGAATTTGGTGTTATTTTCGATGACATTCGCTGGCGGAAACATCTGAGCTCTTTAAAACCACTGGTAAGCAAATCGAACTCATGAGGTTATAATGTTGAGGAGAGCGAAGGTAGAACTCGGGCAGGAATTGTTTGAAACTGCAGCTTGGGTCCTACAAGCCCGCCTGCCTGCTGGCGCCCTGAACTGTATACTGTGTGTATTCTACTGAACTGTGTATTTGAATTGCGAACTCCTTCATCTTTCTTCATCTTCTTAGGGTCTCAATATCCTTCTGAATGCGCCTTGTTCGTCTCCTGTGAATGCTGTCAAACTTACGGATCATCTTGGCCATCTCTCGCTGCTGGTGAATGATACACCTGTTCGTATCGTGAGAAGGTGTGTTTGTCGATCTTCGTTTCGGAGATCTTCGTGGTTCCGACGCCGTTACGCCGGACGCTCACGACAGCAATTCAACAGAAGTGTGCTAGTATGCGCTCAGATGTTCGAGTATGATTTCTGTCTGTTTTATTTAGGTGTTTGTGTTTGCTCGGAAGGCAAATTGGTTTCATTGATTCAGCATTAGAAAACTTCAGAAGAAAACACAATATATTCGCTTTTAAAGCCAGTGTGAGTATAGTTTAAGCTTGTTTTAGGTTTCCTCCTGTAGTAACACTGGATCGATAAGAGATGATCCATACTGGACCTCTAGGAAGAACAGTTTAGAACTGATAGAGCTATCCAGTATAAATAAAGTTAGTTTAGTTTAGGTTTCCTCCTGTAGTAACACTGGATCAATAAGAGATGATCTTTACTGGACCTCTAGGAAGAACAGTTTAGAAATGATAGAGCTATCCAGTATAAATAAAGTTAGTTTAGTTTAGGTTTCCTCCTGTAGTAACACTGGATCAATAAGAGATGATCTTTACTGGACCTCTAAGAAGAACAGTTTAGAGATGATAGAGCTATCCAGTTATTTTTTATCTCTACTTTTCAGCAACAGCTAAACGATTCAGCTGTTCCGTCCAATTCATTCTTGTCCGTTTGTAAAGAAACACCAGTTCCATTTCTGACCTCATTGGTAGTCGAGCATGTCACATCAGGTGAGAATCTCACTTACTGAAAGATATCTTTGAACAAGTTTAGATAAACATGTCGCCTCGCCTATTTTCTTTTAGGTCATCATCAGCTTCTGTCCCAGGGCTCTGCAGACTTGTTGCTTGACGTTTGCACCGATTTCTGGGATGGGTCGGAAGTTCACCCATTGACATCAATGGAAAGGTAGGATTTTGTAAGGATTCCCTGGCAAGGGTAACAGCGATTCAGGCTGTTTGTCTGATTTTAATCATTCTTCTCCTATAATATGTTTGTCTTCATAGGCGAAAGATTCAGGATTTCTTTCATCGTACCAGCATCACATCAAATTGCATTGCGTTGTCGTATCGTCCAATCACACAGGTTTGATTTTACACTGTTCTTCCAAGAGATCAGGTGTTACTACAACTAGAGAAATTCTAACTTTGATATCCTCGTTGCAGTCATGGCATGGTTTAGATCAAGATGTATTTCTAGAAATTCCTGACGGGGTGAATTTGTTAAATAACGACAGTGATAATGGCAGGTATGTATTCATACACATACTTTCAATAGGGTGTGCTACTGTGCGCGGTTTGAAAAAGATTGACAGATTATAGGTAATTATTCTACGTTGCTTTTTACTCCAGTATGTCCAGCTCAAGATCTGAAGGCTCCGAAGAAGATCACAACAAGGTCATATGAAGTTTGGGAGTTTTTTTTTACTCAGGATCAGTGGCGGAAATCTCGGTCGGATTGGAGTGGGGGGGGGGGCGTTGTCCGCTCTATTTGGATCAGTGAAGAGCAGTAGAAAGGATAGCAGTGCTCAGGATATTGGGGAGTTTGTGTGAATTTCGTAAGGTCCGTTCACAGTTGCAAGTGTATTTTTTCCATCTCAGGTTGGGGAGACCTCGCTTGGCTTGAATAGCAACGAAATTGACCTGGATTTTTATCAAAGGTGAGAAGACATGTATTCTCAAGTCCTTTAAACGACATAACACGGAATTTTGACCTTCACAAGTGCGTTTCGTGTGAGATTTTTTGAAATAAAATATCCTTCTTTTCAGAATTATTGGGGGTCAAATCTTCATCGGTATGATAACCTTGCAGCACAAGGCTAAACAGGTGAGAGTGTATGGTTGGATGGTTTTCTATGCAAAGTTACAGCTATTGTTTTGAATTGGTTTTCAGTCCCTTTCCCCTCCAAGCTCGCACGGTTGAAGCAAGTCTTATTTTTATCTACGCGCTTGTGATTTAAAACCACGTAATATAAGTCGTTTAATTCGGGATATTTTCTTAACCCACCAGGATATTCCGCCTCTTGTCGAGGATCTGAACAACGCTGGAATTCGTTTTGTCTATTTCTCAGAAGAAAATGAAATAAAAAGTCAGGTATTTAGATGTGTATCATAGAAATGATCGCGCTGGAACAGGACAGCAAACTTTGCTGATAACTTAAGCATTTCCAATGGAGTTTCAAGGCTGGTATCCAGTCAAGAAAGTTTCTTCTATCCTTGTGTTCTCAATCAAAACTACCTGTCTTAACACAAAATAAAACCATTCTGTTCGATCCGGTCCGGAGGATAATTTTCCTGAGTGGAAACCAGCCTTCAATATCAAAGTATCTTATTCTTAATCCTCAGGTGTTCGCTGAGAGATTGGGTCTGGAGACGGGATGGAATTGTCACATTTCATTCAGCGAGAAGACCTTTGGCTTTGATGAGCACAGCACATTGACCGCGGGCTCGGAAGGCAAGGTGGATGACACCGCTGACGATTTTCTCGTCACTCACGTGACCCCGGTTCCCGACGACGCCGCCGCTGGTGACATGCCGAAAGAGGATGACGTCACGTGTCCACGTGATGAAGTCACAGGCCCGTCCCCAGAAGAAGGTGACGTCACCGGTGACGTGTTCGAAGAAGATGATGTGGACATTGATGCGAACGGTGAAGAAACTGAGGTCGAAAAGAAAGTAAAATGGCAGGGTTCTGAAGGTTATTAAGAACTGTTTATTTATGAAACAAGGATTACTTTTTTATGAAACAAGAACTGTTTCTTTATAAAACACGTGCCTTATTTTGAACCGCATTTCTTGGATGTAATAGTCCTGGTTTCTATGCTTACGATTCCGTATCAACTCAATCGATTCGTTTCAGCCCGGGATCGAAAATCAAGCGGAGCGTCTTCGTCCAGTATGTCAACAAATAACGACGACGTTGATCATGGCGGAGATATCAGGGTTCAGATTAGCAATCGGGTAAATTTGGAGCACGTTTTGTTATATTTTGTTTTAAAATTCTGTTACAAACTCCGCTGATCATTCTCCATTGTTACAAAGCGCAGAGAACGAAGTGGAATTATTTCTCTCCAAAACTTTCTTGTAGGCAAAACTTCCTCGTGGTATCATCAACATCCGTCCTCATTTGGAAGACGTGGATAACGTTCCATTGTTGGTTCCACTCTTTACCGATTGCACTCCACAAGGTTTGTTTTGTATCTTTTTATTTGCCTGTTTGTTTGTTTGTTATTAGCTATGCCTTGTTTGTTTGTTTATTTGTTATTAGCTTGTTTGTTTGTTTGTTTGCTAGTTTGTTTGTTTGTTTTTTGCTAGCTTGTTTGTGTGTTGTTTGTTTAAGAATGTGTTTGTTTTGCATGTTTTTTGCATTTGTTTGTTTGTCCGTTTGTGTTTGTTTGTTTGTTTACAGTATTTTCCTCATTCGTAGCGGCGCGAGAAATGATCTCAATAATGCAAGAATATGGTGAGGTGGTGTGTTGTATCGGCAGCTCTCTGAATATTGATAACCTGGAAACATTCAACCAAGCTGACGTGAGGTAAGGGCGGTGAACTCACATAAAACTGGTACGTTCACTCTCTGACTTTCCCTCATTAATGAGTGAAGCCAAGATGGCGGACCATAAAGCATTTCTTGTAGGTAAGATACAGACCTCTGGCGCGAAAATTTCAAAGGTAAAATCATTGTAAAATTGCCGCCATTTTACCTACGAAATTTCCGCGTGAAGGCCTGGATCATACCTACATACAAGAAAGACTTCATGTTCCGCCATCTTGGCTGCAAATTTTTCGCGAAACATCTTCTCAAAGTTCCCTCTAAAATTGTACATTCAATTCAATACGACAGTGTTGCTCTTCAACCAAGCTTCCCGCAAGTTTGTCTAAACGCCAAGCCGAGACACAGGGGGTCCCAGACATCGACTCCTGAAGACTCCAGCCAAACTAATCTCCTCAAAACCGAAAACCGTTCACGTGAGTACCAAACTAATTTGCAGCGCTTGAAGGCGAAGTGAGTCGAGATTTTCTAAAAGCGTTTAGCTTATAGTTTCTAGTTTGTTATATGGCTTTAAATGTTCCATTTTTCGTAGATGAAGAAGAGTTGAATCCCCTGACAGTCAGCTCAAAATTAAATGGCATCTCATGTTCGCTATCGTTTCATCGTGATTATAATATTAAGTTTGTGGCGTTATTAAAGGAGGTGGGTCACTTTCTAACTGGCATGGGCGAAAACCTAAACTAAACTAACTTTATTTATACTGGATAGCTCTATCAGTTCTAAACTGTTCTTCCTAGAGGTCCAGTAAGGATCGTCTCTAATTGATCCAGTGTTACTACAGGAGGAAACCTACTAATTTTTATTTTGTTTTTCTTCTAGGCTCGTCGCCTCTGTTTTGGTTTGCGAATATGCTTCACCTTCATGTTATCTTGTCAGTTAACTCTCTGCCTTGTAATGCTGACCGCCTCGGTCTTATTACCGCCTCCTCTCACGGGCTTGCATCTGCTGTGGTTCACCTGTGTTCTAGTGCCAGCCCTGAGTATCTCGCTAGTGAACGCGGACAACGACCTACAGCTAATGACAACGATGACGGCGAAAAATGACAATAATTTTAAAGTAAGCAAAATTCGTCGTCAAGTGTGAACCAGGACGCAATTTGCAATACAATCCTTCAAATTGAACGATTATTGACATTGCCCTTTTTTTCAAAAGGGATAGTTGCCCGGCTTCCCTGTTGAAATTTCTACCATCTTTCTTCTTGCAAGGGTTACAACTCATTGTTCTTTCGCTTCCATGGACTCGCTTTCCTCCCAATTGTTTTCATCTCCAACCTGCTGATATTTCCTCTCATCCTGTTGTCATTCTGCGAGCGATTCAACTCTTCCACGGAGGACAAATGCCATTACTTTCTCGGAAACAGGTAAGAAAGTAAATTAGAAGAATGCTTTTATTCTTCTTTAAAACGACTGAAGATTTCAGTGTTTTGAGAATTTCAGTGTTTTCATGGTGTGATGTGTCTGTTTGTTTTCCCTCAGAAATATCTCAGAAACTTGGAATGGCTTTGGCCATCGGCATCTCTCGTGTTTAGCTTTAGCTCAAGATGTCGTGGCTTTCTTCTTGATGTTATGCTTTGGTTAGTTGTTTGTTTGTTTGTTTATTTGTTGTTTGTTTACTTGTCGGTAGTATATTATTTACAGCCGGATTTTACTTGACAGATTTTGTATTTCTTCTTCCACAGTATTCATGTCAACAAGCTATGTACATCATTTGCATCCACTTTGGAAAAAGTTGCCATTTTTTAATAAACAATGGATTGTTACCGTTCTTGTTCTGTAAGTAAAGACTTCGAGGCGACAATACCTCATTGTGAAACGTGTTTGTTTCCGACCAAGAACGATTAAACTAGCGCTAACCAGTACGGACTCTAGTGTCTAGTGATTCATTTTGTCTTCTTATGTTAAGATAGGCAACTCATTTGCCGCACAAAATGAATTTTCTCGCTATATTGTTGATGGCCAATGATCGATATTTCTCTGTCGTTGTAGCTTTATTCTGCAAGTGTTTTACATGACGATATCCCAGTTATTGTGGCAAACGAACGACAGCAATGATTATGACATCAGCCACATACCCCAGGTCGTCTTTTGTTTGGTATTTATTTGGCCCATCTTTCAGCTGGGTCTCTGTGAATTCTCGAAATGTAAATACATCAAGTAAGTGTGGTCGTTTCATTTTACCCCTCAACAGTTAATGCGTGCTTTGGATGACCTAACCCGCTGTAAAATTTTAAACATTTTGGGTACGAAGCTTCTGTTTCTCTAGTATTTTTTTCCTGTCTTTGTCTAGATTCTACATTCGATACCAAAAAAGAGCGAAGCTCAAGTTTGGAACCAAACTGGGAATGAATTCTCCGTTTTAGAAGAATAGAAAATGGTTTATTTGAATGTACAAATTGAAGTCCAAAAAATGTCTAAATCGCATTCAGAGAGCAGTAAAGCAATCAATGCGTATACAATTCAATGCAATGGAGTAAAAATTCTTTGAAATATATGCCTATTTTAGAATATAATGCACAATTAATTCACGTGAATGTTGGATAGATTTTGCATGTAACGTCGTTGTTGAGGTTGTTCCGAGGTTGTTCCGAGATGTCCCCGAAGATTACGCTATCAACCTGTAGACGATGGGAATTACGGTTTATCAAAACAATGCGTAATTTCTAGAATTGACAATATTAGTTCGTGAAAATTGTGTTGCAGTATGGTATTGTATCGTTTCATGGAGAAATTAAGATATTTTGCATTTTTTGTGTGTTTCTACGGAGGTAAGTTGTTCTTTGCACACAATAAAAATATTTTGACAGGAGTTTATAATGTCTCCATTGTGGTCTGTCTGTTCAGTGACTGCAAGTCTGCAACTAGTGTTTTCGGATTTACCTTTTTAAAAATATGTTTTCAGAGGTTTCAGCAATGTCGACAGAATGTGACAGCTTGATAACTATCTCAGTTGAAAGGACAGTTCATAAGGAAGGTTTTCATAGGTAATGTTTTATATTTACAGAACAATTGCTAACAACAAACACTCCCCCTGGAGAATTCCCTGTGTAGTCTGACTGTGTAGTTCCTCCCCTGGGGAGTACCCTGTGTAGTCTGACTGCATAGTTCCTCCCCTGGGGGATACCCTGTGTAGTCTGACTGGAGTGTTTCAATGGGGATGTTGGTGCTTACTGGTCCAAAAAATTAGAAAACTTGTCTTAAAATGTGTATTTGTTTTACAGGGAGGTAGTCAGCCAAGTATCATGGTATCATGATGATCCTAAAGATGGTGACTGTAGCTTGCTGTTTCTCCATTACATACCTCGTGAGATGTTTGTCGACTTGGATGAGATTAATCGAAGTAATTTAACCAATGCTAAGGTAAAGGTATACTTCTGCCAAAGTAATATACTTGACCAGAAAAGCTCTTCTTTAATATTACCATTTTTGCCACATGACTGTTGAAAAAATATAGCGTCATTCTTTAGAAAGCGTAGAAAAGCATTATCCAATTGGACGAAAGCTTCCGAGAGCTGGACATGTCCCAATCAATATGCCATTAGATTGGCTGATTCTGTTCCTATTGTTAACTTATACATTTCTATTCAATCAGATGATCACATTATAGTGAGTTTTCAGGTTCTTCCTTTGGGTGATAAAAAGAACTTTGATGTTGAACGACCAGCACACTTATCTACAGCCCAGACTGTCCTGGTTTATTCAAATATTAAGAAACAAATTCAACACAGGTAGGATGTAGTATTTATTCAGGAAAATGTTTCAGAAATTTAATTTGTTTGAATCATATAATGTTTGGCTCCTGGGTATAGATGATTTTTTATATCTCACATTTGCTAGGTCTGAAGGCAAACATTGGCAACTGACTTCAGACACAATGCTACCTGTGCACTGGAGATATCAAAAACCATCTGATAATCAACATTACATCACAGTTAGTTTGCCCCAACCAACCCTAATGGTCTTGTGCAGAGGTAAGAACCCAACAGAAACAGCTCTTCAAACCTACCAATGTAGCATTTTTAAGTTACTTTTGTAATGTATTACCAATCTCATGGCAGATAGTTTTTCTTCTGGTCATATGCAAGAATGTTTTAACCAGCTGGAGAAAGCTCAATATCCATGCAATTATAACACAATGGAAATGTGCGAGTGGGTTGTATTGAAACAAAAACAGGTACGTACTGTTGTGTACTATGCCTTTTATATTCCATTTTAACATTCGCTTCAAACAGAATGCATGTTTAAAATCAATATAATAAAGGCTTGCAGTTTTGTATTTTAAGACAAATATTATATAGAATTCATATAGGGAATATATTCTCTTTTATTGCAATTAACTATATTTTAAAATTGACCAGGTATTCGCATGTATTGTATTGGTATAATTACGAATCAAAGTTTTATTCATTGTTTTGATTTCAGGACAATGGCAATGATATCATATTTACAGTTCCTGTTGGCGTAAAGAAACATTCAATTTTAGTTGCGTCAGGCACTATCTTTGTTACGTTATCAGCCTCGTACATTCTTATCTGGTTGCCATAGTTACATGACAGCTGATGCAGATGCGACAGTTAAATATAGCAATGAAGGTACAGTTGATAATTGGGTGGAACGTCCATTCATAAATCACAATGCATATGCAGGCTAGCATATGCAGGCTATGCAGCTACCTTAGCCTGGCTGTCTACAAACTGACTGTAGTATAAAACATCCCTTATCCTGGGGTTTGCAGACAGTGAAATTAATCAAATCAATAATTGGAAATTTCATAATGCTACTTCTATTCTACTCTCAGCTTCTTTGTTCTTCATACTGACATGTTTATTCCCGAAAATATAATATCTGTAGAGCTTTTGAGCAGCTTCCTTTCCATAAGAGTCGATCCCAATTCTTGTTGTATGTATGACCGTGAACACCTCAGAGCCTGTCAAACTTGCATCCTCAACAACCCAAAACTGCTTCGACTGGACCATATCAATGTTATTGAGCTCCTGCTTATTGATGTCCAAAGCTGTGCAGAGTTTAGACGGTCCATTTGCAAGCTCGTGCTCTTTCAAAGGTTTTGCGGTTTCCTTGCGTTTTGCAGCTCGAAGCTCCTTCATTTGAGTCAGACCTAGAGTTTGGATAAACGACGATCGAACCTCAGCTTAATGTGCTATTGGTTAACATAACTATAGGGCCGATCTATATTTGGTATTAGAATTACCCACAACCTAGCATGGTTTAGATTGTAACATTCCAAGTATACCCCACCTGTCAGTGGCTCAAGGGCTCTGACCAGGACACAGGCCCCCTCCTCCTTACTTGAGATGTTAAAACAGTGATACATGCCATAGATAAAATACACATACGCCGTCCCGGGGGGTCCGTACATAGGTGCATTTCGAGCAGTCCGTTTCCCCCCGTACGCATGACAGGCTGGATCTATTGCCCCAAGGTAGGCCTCTGTTTCCACTATTTTTCCACAAAGAATCTCCCCTTGGTCCGTCCGCCTACACAAAACCTTCCCGAGTAGATCAACGGCTAGCTTCTCCGTCGGAGTATCAAAGAAATCGCGCCCTAATCTCTTCCCAAATATTTCTGGATTATAATCTTTAGCCGTCGACAATGGGCCCAATTTCGGCAAGTTTGTTTGTGAAATGCCGCCTTCCGAATCTGTTTGCTTGCTAATGGATTTGACAGCTCGTTTAGCGCTTTTTCTTTGCGCATTTTCGAAGTATTTGCTTTTGTTTTTAGACTTAATTTGGCGTCGTGATTTAGGCTTGTAATTGTTCACACTCCCTGTCGTTTTCGCCATTTTGTGAATTCATAATTCATTCAGCCATTGTCGGGGAGTGTAACGTGGAGTGGCTCTAGCAGCTGATTGGTGGAGAATTACGTGTAATAAGAATCGTGATCTCTCAATTTCTAATGTAGAAATCTTAGAATTTTTCTTCTGAAAATCCTGAATTCTAGGAAAATGTTCATTGCAACAAGAGAGAGAAAAGCAGTGAATATTGTTCATCAAAAAATAGCTTAAAAGCAATTTGCATGTGCTAAATACAATGCGTGTGCTAAGTACTTAAATGGCAATTAATGATTGTTTTCATTCTTATAATACCAACTTGTATAGGTAATACCCGAAAATAATTTCAGTTGTCGAGCAAGTCTAAAGTGGGAGTGAGTAATGAAAGATTTGTTTGCAGATAACATTTGTTTAACGCCTCTTTAACACCTGCCATGATAATGCCTAAAAACACAAAAAGCACTTCAATTGAGGGTACTTGATATTTGGTTTACCAAGTCGTATATATCATTTTCATAATGCATTACTCTGAAAAGTATTTTGTTGACGTGAGGTGGACAGTAAAAAAACTGCTGTCCTGCATCGCGAGACTCACTCGTATTTAAGAGAGTAACAACAATTTTTTTGACGTGGGTTGTCTAGTGTTTACATTGTTCTCACGAAGGCTGCCCAAATGAAACTTGACAACGCTTGCCTTTTTAAACGGTCATTGCCGAAAACGGTAAATATTCGTTGGGAAGTTCCGGGGTATATATTTTGATTCAATGCGATTATCACAAGTTCCTTTCCAAACAAAATTAGATAAAAAAAGTCCTAATAAAAAGAGATTTTAGCGAAAAATTGTGAAGACGAGAACTTGCATCTTGTATCTCTAATAAAATCGTGATATACAACACGTGTTTTGTACAATTGTCGTGTAGTTACCACGCCTAAAAGCAAGCTAAGCGTTGGGATGCACTTAAAATATTGATTAATTAATATTTCTGAAAGTTATAGGTCCCATATCAAGCTGTAATAGATATAAATGGTCGGCGAAATATTTAGATAATGTAAACAAAGTAAGATCTTACAAGCTCTAGATAAACGCCTCGCCAGAATTTAACGCATTAAGTAGCTTTTAGCGACTGCCATTAGTCAATATAATCCAACTTTGACTGGAAAAATGTAACGAATCTCTTCGCGATGCGCTTAAAATGCTGATGCGGCATTCGGTAGACTATTTTCGGCGCATTCTATTGACGGGTAATTTTTCGGGGACGGTTGAATTTTCTTTCCCACGGTTGTAGATTTCAAATCAAAATAAAATGTAGTTGTTGAAAAAATTGTACTTTGGCTGTCTCCGTTAGTATTTTGTACAAGTGAACCTCACAAATCATGCGGCAGAGTCTCCACTCTTCGCAGTGTCGTGGAATATTGCACTATCTTAGCGATCTCTCGTCCTCGGAACAAAAAAAAGTTTTGAGGCTGTTCGGCTCACCGCGGAATACAAAAGAGCATGCGCTTGTGGACAATTAGTGGTTTGAATTTGCATAAATATTTAGGTTCTTTGCAATTTGCATAAGTATTCCTTTATTAGAGTATTCTATAAACATTTCCTCAATCACTTCAACCTTGTGTTTGCATTGTGCCAGTTTAGCATAACGACAGAGACAGCTTTGAAAGGCAATGGGAAAACTCGTATTTTTCACCGTCGCTTTGGGACTTTTGGGAATTCTCGCTACAAAGCACGCGGGTGCTTCTTGTCCGAATGGTTGTCAATGTGTTGAAAGCACTTTCGGCGTCACTTGCATTGGGTCAGACATTGTTAGTTTTCCACAAGGCATTCCACCGACTACAAGATCGTTGTAAGTACACACACCATCATCTTTCTCGTGTTTATTTTGTTCAGTATAGATGTCGTTTTGTTACAGTTGTTTTGAAACGCACACCGATACAGACGCCACTTTGCTTTGCTCTTCGCGCTAAATACATTGTCAAATGGTCGCCCATCCGGTCTGCCTGTCAACGGCCTATTTTCGCGCTGACCTAGGCTAATTTTAGATGGTTTAAAGCAGTGAATAACAGCATATATGCTTTGAACATGGTTTAAATAAAATAGTTCGGTAATAGTTCAACATTTTATATCTTGGTGTTGCAAAATGAACATGTCCTTTGAAACATTGCATATTTTGTGTGAACAAGTTCTATTACTTTAGTCTAAATCTTTACGTACCGTAGATAATCTGTGTTTGCTCGTGATGACGAAGAGTAAATGTAATCGAAATAACAATTTTGATTTTGTCTATTTGAGTGTTAAAATGAAAGATTTGGGGGATTCTACTGCGTAAAACGTCTTCGTCTCCTCATAGGCATAGGCATAGACAAGGTGAAATCCCTAAGCGCTTGCCCTTGGCCTTGATATTTTCTCGATATTTTGTATAAACAATGTTCATCAGGCGACATCGTTGACCGGCGAAAATATTGGTTTGTTGCAATTTGCACGGGTAATTGATCTTTATACTGACATGGTATATTGTACCGACTTGGCTCAAGCGAATACAGCCAATACAGCCGGTTTTCTGCAGATGTTTATAAATGGTTTTATTTTTATCACTCTGTAGTGAAGACGAAGCTGTTCTAGTTTGTGAACGTCAGGTAGAATCACCCTAAAAGGGTTGTATATAGTAAATCTCACCGGCACTCTCTCCAGTTGTATTTGAGTGCACAACGGCTCGACAGGGAGCTAAATATTTGCTATGCATAAGTGCTTTTTGACTTGTAAATAAAAGCCAGCATGTCTAATAGAATTCAACAGTAAGTGACTCCCGAAAAGGTTTAATTGGGGTATCTTTCGTGTCTCTCTCTAATTGTCTCTGTGCTCAGTCCAGCTGACATCTGTACAAAAGCGTCTGATAAATTATTTGACGGCAATACCATATATGAATTCTTTATCTGCACTCAAACAATGTAACGATAATTATGAATATCGCTTCAAACTAAAACGCTCAACCAAAATTGATATATTATGTAATTTTCTAGTTCAATTTAGCATGACGAATAATATGACCGTAAGTAGGTGCAATTTTAGTACCAACCATAGAACCAACTATAGAAACTGATAACTTGTATATAGCAAAGGCCTGTAGTTCTCACGTCCGAGTATTCTCTGGACTTTATATGTACTTACTGCTGTCGAAAGCTTGGCAATTAACTGCGAATGTTTTATAGTAAACTATTTATGTGATTTAGCCATTTTGGCAGCAAGCGCCTCGCCGTTTTGGAGATGTCTTAAAGGAACAGAAATACTAAAATTTGTATGAATGGAAATATGTAAATTATTTTGGCCTAGACAAGACAGAACGGCTCGTTCAAAAGGCGGTCTGTTTATTGATGTTTTCCTGGTAATAACCTTGTTTGCTTTGTAACGATAAATGGTTGTCATCATGTTATTGGGTCAAATACTTCTTACCAAGCCAAGTACATACCAAATTAGAATAGTTTTCTTAAAAAAAAATGGTGAAGATGTTTCCATCTCTTCATTGCGAGTTCACGTGTTCAAAATGATAAAAAAAAAAAGGGACGGGCCTCGTGATTACTGATGAAAAATTTCAATTCCAAATTGGATCAAATTTCAACACTATGAGCAAGCAGTGTTGCAATTATGTTGCAATTATGCAAGGAACATGTCAAATTATTATGGTATTTAGCAGTTCATTTGGTAAACAAATATTTGCGGAATTGCCTCTTAAATGACGCTTTTGAAAAGCTTCTAATATGTTTGCATCATTTTTGCACATTGTCTTTGTTAAAAATGATTAAAATTGCCGGAAAACTTGCTGTGGCCTGTTGTTAGCTGCAAAAGTCACATTCTTTTGCCTTAAAGAGTTGGCTTTTTAATCGGAAATTGAACAGTGTTGTTTGTGAGCAATAGGAATGTTGATGCTGAAACTTTGACTCAACAATAATGCATATTATCCCGCTAGTTTACTGTGGATTAGGGACGAAATTCTATAATTTCATGTCATATGAACACTGATGTTTTTTTTATATACTTTGTGACAATTTTCGAACAATTACTCCAGTAATTAGAATCCCAAGACATCGTTCGATCGAATTTTTGCTGTAGCAATTACTTATCAGTATGAAAGCTTTTTTGCCAATTTTATCGCTAGAAACACAGCATATCGAATTTGATATCCTATTTGCTTCTGTTTCGAGAAAGATGATTTTAATTCAGAGCAAAATTTTTACGAATTTGTGGTCAAACTATCAAGTATTCTTTTGAGACTTGCGTGCAAATTGCCCAAATAAAGGAAATAGTCACTTATAAGCCATGGCACCCATGTCACCAAATTCCTGTCATTTTAAGTACAGGGCGGGTATCCCACAGTATTAAAATACTGCATCGTATATTTTAGTCCACTCATAGAAAACCTTTAATAGAACTTCTGATGAAACAGATCTTCGAACAATACTAAGTACGTCAATCCGCTTTAATTGTTTCCGTGTGGGCACGCTGGAGTGCAAGCCAAACATGCTTATATAGCAATAAAATTTGACTTCGCTTTAAAATACGTGAGAAGCGGGCTTCTCGTTAAAAATTAAGCGCATTTTCACTTTCATTCTTTGTCAAAATCTTAATTACTCCTTGACCGCACCTCTGTAAAAGACGCAGTTACCGTTTCTATTTGAGAAAAACAACATCCTAAAATTGTTTTTTCTATTTCATGTATTTTACGCAATTCAGCTTTATTGGCTTTAAACAAACTATCTATCTATTTCAACGATGTGAATTTAAAACGAAATTGTTACCGACAAAGCCTTGAAACTTATACGGTAAAAATATCCAAATTTCATTTTTGGACCAGAAATCCGGCTCACACGATAAACCTCATCTCATTGTGTTTGCATCGTGACGTGTGAACTGTAAACATAACAATATGTTTTCAAACTGATGCAATTTCTGTGCCGTTTGTAACTTCTCCTGATATTTTGTAACCGAAGTCTAAGTGAGACGGAACTTAAGATGAAACTTTCGATGGCTGTCACCATGTAACCCTTGAAACGATCACTTTTATTAGTAATATCGGTCCTTGATGCGACATGATTGAAAAAGTCTCTACGACTACGAGTTCACGAGATATCGAAACATTTTTCAAGTGCCCTTTCGGGATTGAATAGCGAACGTGCCGCTTTACCGAGACCTGCTTTAGTGAAAATGGTTTCGAAACTAACGGACGTGCATGAAAATGATTTGACATTTTGAATTCACGGTCATCGAGTCGAGTTCCTATCGCACATTTCTCGTTACTCCGTTGCCAGGCTGACGCTGAGGCATAGGATGTTGGCGGAATTGTAAATATAGTTTAAATTTTTCCCTGCGTGGTGCTGTGCTAGGTCTTTGTGTCGCTAGGTGTTAATTAAGAGTGTAGTTCCGCATAGATAGATACGTGGTAATCACCATACACTGTCCTCCTGTATCAACGATGACTATACCCAACTCGCGGTCTAATTTTATTGTTTTACAACTCTGATGGGATGCCAGGCAATTTCAATCTCCTAACATGGTTATCAAAAGCATCACTTTTAACAACCAGGATATAGGATATTGTCTCACCCGTGGGTGACCACTATACTGAACCGCGATTTTTACCCCAATTGGGATTGGTTTATTGTCGAACTAACTTTTCTTAACGATAAAATTAGAGTAATGGCACATTCGACATCGTAATAAAGGCTAATTTGTGACACTGTGCATTCATTTGCAACAAACAGCGCTATACCACGCATGGGACTACGCATAACAATGTACAAATATAGACATCTCGCCCCAACATTCCTAAATTTTGCATGGCGTACCTTTCTACCCACGAGTTTGCGCGTGTTTACCTGCAGTTATCTTGTTTAGAACAAGCATGGTTACCAATTTACATGTTATAGTAACGTTGCATTGTCACAGGTTATTGCAACTTGAGATGAAGGTTCAGTGAATAGCGTCCACTCCCCCGTCTAGTGTAAACGGGACTTGATAGTGATTCGAGAATATGTCTTGATATTTTTCAGCGAGTTGTATAAAACCAACGTGACGAGCATCCCCAAAGACGCCTTTAAAAACTTACCAAACTTAAAGCAAATGTAAGTAAAGCATTCAGATTGATCTCAATGGTAAAGCAAGCATTCTAGATCTCGTTTAACCCCCAGTTTTGATCACCAGTTTCTTTTATTTTTGTTATGCAGAGATATTACGGAAAACTCGAAACTTCGTACACTGCCATATGGAATTTTCAACAGCACAAATCTGAAAGAACTATCCAGTGTGTAAGTGCAGTTGTTGCCTTTTGCTGGAGTTCACAAAATGTTTGAGAGAGTATGACCGGAAGTATGGGAGTCACTATATTGTGCTGGAAATTTATTCTTAACTTTTAACCCCAGTCGTTCGTTTCTGCTTCGTTCTACAATTCTGTCTTATTGTTTTTTTATTGTCTGTTGCATATTTTTTGTTCAACGTATTCTATATTTTGATTGTCATAAATGTGTCACTAAATCATTGCACTACCGGCTCTCTATTCTAGGAACCTATATCACAACAGTCTAAACAAACTTCCAGAAAATCTATTCATCAACCTTCCGAATTTGGAGACAGTGTAAGTATACTTGTTGTATTCGTCATCCGCCCAAAGATCTCCTCTTTCTTACTGTAACTTTCTCGAATGATGACAGTTCAGGTTTAGACCTTGCTTATAATGACATTAAACGCGGAAAGTCTGATGTTTTTAAGTCTGACGAAATTTCATTGGCTCCACAAAACTATCGAGCCAATCAAACTTCGTTTAACATCAGACTTTCTGCGTTTCAGACTTTTAGACGTCATTATGAAAAAGGTCTATTCTACTTGCATGGCCCAATTTCCGTACGATTCAACAGACTATATACAATACTTATTTCATTACACAGACTTCTAAATCGCAACCATCTGTCGGAATTGCCATCAAATGCATTCAGAAACCTACCAAAGTTTGATCGACTGTAAGTCAAATTGTCATCTTTAACGTCATATATACGCTAATATTGTATTCTGAACTTCTGTATCTTGATATATTTTATAGTGAGTTTGAAAAAAACAAATTAACTTCAGTTCCGGAGAATCTATTCGACGGTTCAATGAAGGATTTTAAAATTCTGTAAGCTATGATTTTTTCTCTTGTTTTGTGATTTTAAATCTTCACTTGAATGAGTCCATTTGGAATGGCAGTCTGCCACGACTTTCTCAAGGATGTGTTTGTCAACGATAGTTGATTTCACTCACTCTCAAGTAGCTATCTACTATTTCCCATCCTATTAACTTATCATCCCGTACTTAATTTGTTTTTCCAGATCATTTGCTTCAAATCAACTTACCAGTCTTCCTGATAATATCTTCCAACCTGTTTCAAATAGCCTGGAATCACTGTAAGTGACTGTCTCACCTTCATTTGTGATGTGTGTATGGTTGTAGCGTCGACGGATATGACCTGCCGTGTATACAATTACAGGACCTCTAGGAAGAACAATTTAGAACTGATAGAGCTATCCAGTATAAATAAAGTTAGTTTCATTTAGGTTTCCTCCTGTAGTAACACTGGATCAATAAGAGATGATCCTTACTGAACCTCTAGGAAGAACAGTTTAGAACTGATAGAGCTATCCAGTATAAATAAAGTTAGTTTCATTTAGGTTTCCTCCTGTAGTAACACTGGATCAATAAGAGATGTTCCTTACTGGACCTCTAGGAAGAACAGTTTAGAACTGATAGAGCTATCCAGTATAAATAAAGTTAGTTTCATTTAGGTTTCCTCCTGTAGTAACACTGGATCAATAAGAGATGATCCTTACTGAACCTCTAGGAAGAACAGTTTAGAACTGATAGAGCTATCCAGTATAAATAAAGTTAGTTTAGGTTTCCTGTAGTAGCACTTGATACGGACCTCAGAAGTGCACGCGATGAAATTTTAATTTGAAATTTCCTTGTTTTAGATATATTGATACAAACCAATTCAGATTTCCTCCAATGAGAGCCCTAAGGAAGATTGGCAAGCAGTTCCTTGAAATGTAAGCAACTTTTTTGTCCATGCTTTTGAGGATAATACGAAATCCCTCCGTGCAACATCACCAAATACTTTTTCATATTTTAAAGTTTTGAGTAAACAACATAGCACTGGTATATCATTCGGGACATTTAGAAAAGGGGAAACTAGAATTTCTACTTAACAAGCACCTCTTACATAATTGTCTTTTTATAACAAATTGTGCTTAATTTTTGTTTTCTAGAAATTTCCACAGAAACCCCACGTATTGTAACTGCAGTTTAGCAGAGTTCGCTATCTGGGCTAAGGACGTGATTCACAGCAAAGGAGTGACTTGTAATGGCAATCACACAAAAGTGGAAAACATAAATCTTACTCATTGTGGTGAGTTCGTGGTAGCTTTTTGACAATATTGTTGTTTTGTTGCCTTTCATTGTTCAGAGTTGATTTTTGTTGTTGTTGTTGTTGTTGTTGTTGTTGTTGTTGCTGTTTGTCATGGTTACTAACCATCGCTGCCTGCATCTGACGCTTTGCCAACTGATCCTACTACCAATGTATTTGTTTACAATGATAACATAATTCATTTTGGTTTCCACAAATTTGCGCAGAGCTACCGACGACGATGCCTCCCACCACTACTTCGGTACCATCTACCACAACACAAGCCCGGACGACCACACAGGCGCCGACCACAACAGAAACACCAACTACCACAAAGTTGCCAACTACAACGAAAGCATCAAGGAATCCAACCGATCCCATCACCACGGGACCATCAACGGCAAAAAGAGCGTCTATCACACAACTACCGTCCACTTCAAAGCAAGCGCCATCAACAACTGAAGCAAATAAAATCACAGCTGGGCCAGAAAGATCCACAAAATCTTCAACAGAAGCGCCTACGACAGGAAAAAAGTCCACCAGATTTACAAATTTGTTGACTGAAATATCCGATAAGGGTAATCACTTATTACTTCACCTTACTACTTCATTATAATCCATATTTGTTTAAAACATTATTTATCTTAAATATAATTGCAATGATTTCATACCAGGCACCATTATGTTGTCGTAGGTTAAAACTACATGTCCACTAATTGGACTCACTCGAAACGTTATCCAGTATTCAGGCTTGTTTAAACTTTGCAACACCAGGGATCCATGAATTATGAAATGAACTCACTTTTCTATGAATTTTTAGGCGATACGGAAACGCAGGACACGAGCGATGAAAATGAACGACGTAAAAAAGTCATAATTGCTGTTTCCATCGCAGCCGTAGTTTTTGTCGTTTTGTTGGCTATTATTTTTTGTCTTTTCCACACCGGCATTTTGTCTACGAGGTTGGTATAAAGATTTGACGCTTTAGATCACATTGATAGTGGTTGTTGTAACGACGGTATTTTGTTTTTTTCCTTCAGACGTTTTAGAAAAGATAAAGTTGTCATCTTTGATGCCGAAGGAAGAGTTTTGGTCACAGAAAAAGAGGGAGGCACATGATGCATGCATGGTGAACCCATTATTTGCGCATGATTCAAGTGTGATTTGCACATGATCCGTGCGTGATCTCTGCATGGTCCGAGCCTGCAGTGTGCATGGTCCAAGTGTGATTTGCGCATGGTCCATGCCTGATTTGCACGTGATCCATGCCTGATCTGTGCTTTGTCCAAGCGTGATCTACATGGTTGGTACATGGTCTCCGCCTAGTATATGCACAGTTTATGCATGGATAGTTCATGCAAGGTACATGCAGATGTTATACGAGTTTCAACCTTCAGCAAGAGCCCGTGGAATAAGGTCATGGAAGATTCGATTGAAATGGTGTTGCCATCGCAAGTTGGTTACTTCAAGTAATCTCGTGTGACATCTCGTAGTTAGTTACTATTGTAAGCCTTTACCAAAACATTCATCACGGCGTATTTTATGATCATTTTACTTCTGTAAATATATTTAATTAACGAAGACTTGATTGAACAGCACGCGCCTTGATTACTGGTTTAAATGACCTGTTTTTTGTTGGGGATACAGTCCACTGACTGAGGTTCAATCTCATCCTGAGATGACTTGCTAATCTAATTCCAATCTAACCTGACTAGTTTGGTACTTACTACTTTGCAATGTTTTCTTCAGTGTTTCACTTTCAACCTTCCTCATTCAACAACCTTCCTGACTGAGTTCTGACTCAACAAGATGTTTTCGAAATTACTAGCAAGCCAGGCGGTGCACTGTTCCCCCAGCAAAATCAGGCAGTGATCAAATTGTAGTTAGTAAATGTGACTTAATATGTAGCAATTTTTAACATTGTTAGATTGTAAATATTCTTTGAAAGGGATGGACTTGAAACACCGTTTTAGACACAATTAGAGCACGTATTCAAAATTATTCATCCTCATGTAGCCATGTTTTAAATGGTTAGAGAGTAAAAATATTGTTTCTTGTAAAGAAAACATTAAATGTTATTTATTCATGATTAATGATTCTGTGTCAGCGTTTGCCTTGATATTCTGCAGTCGTTGTATAGCCAATTTCGTATTCTACTTGTACAAGTGACAAATAAATTGTCACAAATTTACTAATAAACCAGTTTTACATAATAGACCTGATCTTACACGAAGTTTAATTGGCTCGATAGTTTTATGGAGCCAATCAAATTTCGTGTAACATCATACTTTCCGCGTTTGACGTCATTATAAGAAAGGTCTATTGTTACATAATTTACGCTTATTTAAGTTTTCCGAGACATTTGTGATCACACCCCCTGAGTTATAAAAGGGCTGAAAATACAGATATTTATGAAGGAGATATGAAAGAAATTGGAAGGAAATATGAAGAAGGAGATATGAAATTAGAAGGAGATATGAAAGAAATTGGAAGGAAAAATAGGAAAAGAAAAGAAAATTCAGATTACAGTGAGTGGAAGCATTGCCCCCGAAAGCCGAAGCACAGCCGAAGTCACACCGAAGTCATACCGAAGTTGGCGGAAAAAATATTCAGTAACGTATCCACGGCATCAATTTTCATTATTGTTCACGTTTTTAAGTTGGATATTTGCTTTTTTTTCACCTGCCACTACCGCTAATACAACTACTGATTCTGCCTATCAATGTGAGATGACTTCCACGTTAAATTCTACTAGGGTAGGTTGGGATAAATCGTACTTTAATAACTTTACTTTGTTCTGCTAGTCAATGGCGGTGTACGGGTCCATTAAAGTTTAAACCAGGTAGAACTACATCAAAGAGTAGATATTATAATTTATTATAATATTTTATAATATCTTATAATATCTACTCGTTGACTACATGCACTAATTTCTGAAGTATTGGCATTATTTAGGACAAAAGTAGTCACTATGCTAGTCATTTTGACCTTCAAGATAACGAATATCCTAAAGAAGAATACAGGAAAAAGCTTGAGGAGAATCTGAAGTCAAAAGAGTGTCAGGATGCTATCAAAATTTTGAAATCAAAATACTGTAAAAAAAAATAATGAAGCAAGGAATTTTATATGATAACTACAGCAGTAAAGCTCGCAATCTGATTGGTTAATAGCCGTGCAGAATGAGACAATCTGGACAGAGGAATTTTATTTACCTTCGGAGGGTTTTAGAAAGGTTTTAACTGTTGGTTGTTTCACTGTAGTTATTTTTATAAAAGTCATCTGCGGCTCATGTATTTTCCGGCGCTTCCTGAAGTCTTGTAGTATCTCTCATGCACGATTCATGAAATCATGCACATCTGTTATTCCTTTAAACTATGCTTATACAGCCTTTACTCTAGATGATCAACTGAAGATGACCTTAACATTTGGAACTTGTAAAATAAATGTAAATAAGAAAGCTCACAATTAATTGCTGTTCTTCTTAAAGTGCCTGGTTTTATACAAGGCTTTTTTCATGGTTTTAAAAAGAAGAAAAATAGAAATGAGTTGACCTTACAGATAAGTTAAGTTTTGAAAAAGATAAGTGCAGAATCGGCAGAGGATGTACACTCGTCCAGTTTGACAACAAGCTCAATCAAAACCAATATCCAATTTTATATGAAGCACAAATTTTTATTGGTCACATTTATTTTTCTTAGGTCTAGTTTACACGTCGAGTTAAATGCAGTTCATCAAAAAATAGGTAATGCGACAACAAGCCTCATTATCATCTCATCACTTAACTTTTAAATTGCTTATAAACTGGGCCTTTTATATTATAATTAACATGCTTTTAGCTCCTTCTTCAGGCTCTCGATTTCCTGGAGCAGTTCCAAATTTTGCACTTCGTGGTCCATGTTTTTATTCTTGCAGTTTCCCAAAGTGAACTGTGCACTGCTCAAATCCTTCTTGATCGTTTCCTTCTCCGTCTTCAAAAGAGAATTCTCCTGCACCAAGTTATCTTTCTCCTGCTTAGCCAACCTCAGCTGCTCTCTAATCTCACGCAGTTCTTTCTCCGTATCATCCAGCTTTCTGGAAAAGAGATTTAGAGAGTGAGGTCTTACCAAGGGAAGCAGGAAGCATGAGAAACTGGGGGAGAGGGGGAACAGAGACAGTTGCCACTCTTGCCTTTTACTAGCAAAGGGGGGCAGTTCAATTTAAAAGATTCGGGATCAGGAATGTAGCTAATGAAAATTGAAATTTTAATCGCAAATCCCAAACTCAATTCTAATCTAAACTTAATCCAAACCTAGTCGAAATCTCTAAGCCAAAATTATATACCAATCGTCTCTGTAACTTCAAGGAGAATTTCGAATTTTCCTAATTAAGTGGAAACACTGACAAAATGGCCGCCAGCTGATTCATTTTAATAAACTAAAATCAAATTGTTCTACCTGGAAAAATTGGCTTTTTCCTCTTTAAGTATGGCAATATCCTTATTGAGCTTTTCGACCTGCTGTTTTGTAGTTTTGTGGGCTACTTCCACTTGGCCCAAGCTCTCCTGACATTCACGAGAAGATATACCAGAGAGATCAATGCGCCCACTTTTCGGACAATTCCGTACTTCTCCGACCAGGGCCCAAATAAATGCCATGATAGCGACAACCGTCGCGATTAGAACCAGTGCAGACCAGTTGAAATCATCCAATTTATCCATTTCATCATTTTTCAATTTCTTATTTGTATGCTCTATGCATACCGTTTTTTTCCACGGAAATCCAAAAAACGAGGTAATCTTTGTAGTTTTTAATTCATTGACTGGGTCTGTGCCAGGTTTGGTCATTTTTATGCCTGTATTGTGCGCAAATCACTAACAAAGGCAGTTGCTGTTTCCAAAGTGCCAGTGCAACTCTTAAGATTGCAGACAGTTCCGAAAACGCCGGGGAATTCCCAGAACAATGTGGTATGATGTATTTCTCCTTTTACTCCAGTTTTTTAGAGTTCAGAGTAAAATAGAAAATGGCATGAAATTGACAAGGGGGGGGGACATAGAGTCTGTGTCTGAGTCATGACAAGCATTCTTTTGTTAAATAAGATTTTCAAATATACTAAGAATATGTGGAATGTTTGTACCTAAGCTAAAATGATCATGCTTTCTTTTTGGGCTTGAAGCTACATAATTGAAGTTCAATTGTGAACCAGCCCTATAAATTATCCCCCCCCCTTCCTTTCCATCTATACAGCCAGTGAATTATACCATAGGCAGCCCAGAAATCTGCTTATACAGAAGCAGCCCAGAAATCTGTCTCATTTCTGGGCTGCCTATGATTATACTGTAGAAAGGTGGTACATCTGGGTGCTTTTCAAAGAAACAGCTTTATAATACCAATAAAATCCTCTTTGATTAGGCAAAGTAACTGAGAAATCTCCTGAACTAACTGAGGGATTACCTAAGGCAATCAGATTTAATCAAAAGCTAGTACACATGTTTCAAATAAAATTCTAATTGCACACTTTCATGTTTACAAATTGCATATTTCTTTGTTTGATTATTGAAAACAGTTGATAATTGGTTGTGAATAAAAAATGTCAATTCATTCATAACTACTTAGAATGCTTCTTTATCTAATATTGCAACAGTATTTAATTGTTCAGTCAACATGCTTTCAATTCTTTCTTTAAACTTTCAATCTCCTCCAGCAGTTCCAAGTTCTGCACTTCATGGTCCATGTTTTTGTTCTTACAGTTTCCCAACTTGAACCTGGTGTCTTTTAAATCCTTTTCAAGCGTTGTCTTCTCGCTCTCAAAATCTTTGATTGTTTTTTCCGCTGCTTGAAGGCTCCTATTTAATTCTACCAAACCATTATTGCACGTCGATAGCTGTGTGGTTAGTTTTGCATTAGTCTCCTCATGTTGTGTGTTCTCAGCTTTGCATTGAGTTAATGCAACCTTTGTTTTACTAAGTTCACTGTTTACCGTATTTTCTTTCACTTTCACAGACTCTAAACTCTTGTCACATGCTTTTAAATTCTTTTCCAATACGTCCGACAGTTGATCGGCCTCCTTTATGTCATTTGTTAACTTAGATTTGTTACTTTCAAACACCTCAATGTTTTTCTTCATCCTCACAACTTCATCTCTACATGTATCAAAATCTCTCTGCATACTCATCTCTTGTTTCTCAGCATTTGAAAGTGATTTTTGAGTTTCGTCTTTATCCAGCATACATATGTCAAGCTCCTGTTTCAACTCCTGGTTTCTTCTATCCTTTTCAGCATTACTTTTATTTAACAATCCCACAGAGTCAATAGCATCTGAAAGCTTCCCTAACAGCTTGGCATTCTCGTTCATCGCTTGCGACAAGTTAGCATGACAACCCACCTCCCTTGTGTAATTTGCAATCCCCTCCTTTCTCAATCTCTTCATCTCGTCTTTCAACCTTGCAATTTCTTCATTTGCATTCCCCAGTTGCTCTTGCAAGGCTGCAAACTCTGGGCTTTTGGCATCACTCTTTTGCCAAATATTCATCAAAATGCTGTCAGATAACTCTCTAACCAACGGCGGGGGGTGGTACAGAAGCCCTACCATTATCCCAGAACAAACTATGGTGGATAGCACCATCATGGTCAGAGCTCCCTGCAAAATGCGCAATCCACAGTCACTTTTTATTTCCTTATGTTCCTGGATTGTCTTGACATATGTTCGCAGAACCTGAATCCCAAATACTTCCGTCACATTGACGTTTATGGTTCCTTTCTTACCTTCTTCGCCCATTTTCCTATTATGGTTTAACTTTAGTTTATAGAAAGCGCACTTGCTTTTCGCGGAAGATTACGTCATTTCTTCAAATTGAACGACTATACGAGATTCGTACCCTCGAATAAAACTCCGGTATTAAAGTCTCGCCGAAAAGTTGAACTCCAGTCACTGAGCTAATAATACTACAATTCCTGGATACATACAGGAATTATTATATAGCTCAGTGACTCCTGCTTCAGCCTGAAAACCACCCCAAACACCCCCGCGCGCTCGCTTTTTTCAGCTGACCTCTATACAATAGCTGATGCAATGTTTTATAATATATATCAGTATACTACTAATTACTAAAGCGCCTGGGTAAAATTGCTCTATTTTACTTTCAAGAGTCAGACGTTTTCCAGTTTTGAAACTGCTGGAACTGTCCACTGATTACATGAGTTTAGAAAAAGATGAAATTAAAAACACTCTCAGGTGACGTCAACTGACTGTACTTCTGCTCAATACAATAGTTTTCAATTACGAAATCTGGTAACATGAACTGGTCACTAAATATAAACACGACAGTCACAAGACAGGGTAGAATATTCGCCTCGGTAAGCACAATATTGATCAAATATAAGCAGCATATAAGCTTTAATTAATCAGTGGTCGACATGTCGGACGTTGTCAAAAGTGTTTTAGGTTTAGTCGTTAATAAAGCCCGTAATGCCACAGCCAGTTATCTTAGCAATGGAGATCTGACGGACGAAGAATTACGACAGAAAATCATCTCAGATATTGACGAAATAAAATCAAGCCTTCGAGGTTTGTCGAGGCAACCTCTCAACAGTAGTTTCTGCTTTTTAAAAGAAGGTATCTCTCGTTTGGGAATTGCCGTTCGAAATACAACTCCAGGCAAACAAAATGAACGGGCAGACATCACTCATGCTGTCGAACAGTTTGTAGCAGGGGCTGGTGCGTCAACCTCTCAACAAACAAAACAACGTCCTGCAAGCAAAGCTTTGTCATCTTCAACTTTTGAAATTGTATCGCAAGAACGCTGGGCTGATGCGAAGGAATCATTCAAAATGTCGCGAGTACAAGCAACAATTGCATTTGGTAACACGGCTTTGAGCATCGAGGATCTAATAATGGCTTCCAAACTTCGTATTGTCAGCAGTATTCTTGAAAAGTTTCTTGATGATCCAGAAGCTGCCGCTCGAGACTGTTTACTGTATCTTCAAGAACTACACGACTTACCAGCTGTTCGCCAAACATTCACGGTTCACGTCAGAGGAGGATTCAAGTCTCTCTTTAATACAACAAAACGAAGTGAGATCGTTGATTCCGTAGAGGGAATAAATAACGTTTTACTAGAATTTATGGTGGAATTTATCCTGGAATTTATACTTAGAATGGCACATTCCTGTCACGTTGAATGGCCAGTGATACAACTGACTGACAGTGAATTGCCGAGGGAACATATCATTCTGGACGAACGTAAGATGAAAGAAAAAGTTCAAGAAAAAAAAGAAAAGAGAGAAATGGAAGCAATGGAACAAATGATAAAAAGATGGCCGAAATTTGAGTTAAGCAGAGATTTCTTCTCTTTTTCCACTCCTCCAGAGGCTGTTAACAGTATATATTGGGAACCTCGTGGCCAGTCTTTCTATGATATGCTTTTTTTATTGGATAAGCGTAGAAATGAGTCCGCAAAGGTTCTGTCTGCGGATATCAACCTGAATGACCATATATATTCCCTACATCGTGTAACTGATGCGGATGAGGTAAAAGAAGGAGTTTCGTATTTGGGATTAATTGTGGACGATGGGAACCATTGGATACGTATATGCCGTACAATTAAGAAGGGTTTTCCTTCGACCAAACCTGAGACTTGCTGGGTCATGCGTGTGGTGGAGAATAACATCGTTTTGTGCAATTGTTTTGGGGAGGTGTATGTCTTCACGTTGGGCGCTCAGGATCGTCTGAATATGGAATGTTCGCTCTCCTTGCCTTCATTTAATAGTTCTCATGGGAAACCTTGGCACGGTACGGAACGAACTGATGTTTTTATGTGCGTTACAAACAAACGTGAAGTCATGATCACCACACAGAGCGGGGAAAAGGTGTATATCTGCTCAATCACAGACGAAGGACATATAGAACCAATAATTCAGGTGCCTCTGGAAGAACTTGAGGTAGAATCTAGAGTTCTTGGTCTGGCGTTTGACCCTACACATGAGGAAGATATTGTTGTTTTGAGAAGCATCCCATGCGAGTATTTACCCAGAGGTTTTCATGAAAGAATTTATATTTATTCAAAAAATGGGAAATTACGAGATTTCTTCAGACTTCCCGAAAGAGACTTAAGATTTTTTAGTTGTTGTCTGTCCAATCCTAAGGGTATTGTTGTCGTTGTTCAATATTCGTTAAGAGGTGTCGTATTTTGCTACAACTTGGTTGGAAAAGTTCGCGTACGCCCTATCTGTAAACCACCAGTACCACGATATGAACTAGATGTTTTTAATTAAGTTATTTAGCATCATCATAATCAAGATACATCACGAAGTATTAGGACTGTACTCTGTAGTATAAATACCTGAAGATGATAGTCTGAACTTACCATACAAAACAAATTTGTAGTTTTTAACCAAATGTTTATAAAACTTTAAAAGTGACTGTGATTTTGCTTCGAACACTGCATGGATAAAAAAATACATTATTTTAGTTAAAATAATGGTTGATAGCACCATCATGGTCACAGCTCACTGCAAAACGCGCAATCCACAGTCACTTGTTATTTCCTTATTTTCCCCGAATGTTTTCAAATATGTTCGTAGACTATTTCGTTCAAATTGGACGACTATATACGGAGTTATATATACCGGCTATAAATTCAAATTGTTGTCTCTATGGTTCTTATATCGACATCAGTATGACGTACGCTCAATATATATTAGCTTGCAGTGCAACGTGACATTTTAAATAGACGTGCCTTTTATAAATGGATTACAAATTAATAATTTTCACAAAACACTGGGGTATTTCCGTGTTTACGTCCCGAAATCGACTTATAATTCTAGCGTAGCGACAGGCGTTAAAAGTGGAAGTCAGCCAGTCAGAATAATGATGTATGAATAATGCATGAGGCTGGCCGTTTATTGTCGGCTGATCTGGCGCTCGTTTTTTCAGCCTGATAAATGCTTTCGTCTTCAACAGAAAGCAGATGTTGAGAACAGCTTTAAAAATTTAAAAGTATAATATTTTATGTTAGCGACCCATTATTTTGATAGCGTGCGTGACTATAATTATAAACACAAGCGCTTACTGAGAAAAAGTAGGAAACGTTCCATCACGATAAGCGTAATTAAAGAAGACACAAGCTATTTGATCCACAACAGTCGACATGTCGGACGTTCTCAAAAGTGTGTTAGGTTTAGTCCTTAATAAAGCCCGTAGTGCGGCAGCCAGTTATCTTAGCGATGGAGATCTGACGGACGAAGAATTACGACAGAAAATCATCTCAGATATTGACGAAATAAAATCAAGCCTTCGAGGTTTGTCGAGACAACCTCTCAACAGTAGTTTCTGCTTTTTAAAAGAGGGTATCTCTCGTTTGGGAACGGCTGTTCGAAATACAACTTCAGGCAAACAAAATGAACGGGCAGACATCACTGATGCCGCCGAACAGTTTGTAGCAGGGGCTGGTGCGTCAACCTCTCAGCAAACAAAACAACGTCCTGCAGGCGAAGCTTTGTCATCTTCAACTTTTGAAATTGTTTCGCAAGAACGCTGGGCTGATGCGAAGGAATCATTCAGAAAGTCGCGAGAACAAGCAACAATTGCATTTGGTAACACGGCTTTGAGCATCGAGGATCTAATAATGGCTTGCAAACTTCGTATTGTCAGCAGTATTCTTGAAAAGTTTCTTAATGATCCAGAAGCTGCCGCTCAGGACTGTTTACTGTATCTTCAAGAACTACACGACTTACCAGCTGTTCGCCAAACATTCACGGTTCACGTCAGAGGAGGATTCAAATCTTTCTTTAATAAAATAAAACGAAGTGAGATCGTTGATTCCGTTAAGGCAATAAATAACGTCTTACTAGAATTTATATTGGAATTTAACCTGGAATTTACACAGAAAATGGCACATTCCCGTCACGTTAAATGGCCAGTGATACAACTGACTGACAATGAATTGCCGAGGAGACATATTATTGTGTACACATGTACGATTAAAAAAAAAGTTCAAGAAAAAAAGAAAAGAGAGAGTGGGAACAAATGAGAAAAAGATGGCCCAAAGTTGAGTTTAGCAGTGATAGGATCTCTTTTTGCAGTTCTCCAGAGGCTGTTGATAGCGAAGGACGTATCCCTTGGCATCGGAAATTGAATTCTATGCTGCTTTTTTTAAAGCATAAGCGTAGGTATGTCGTTCTGTCTGTGGATATCAGCCTGAATAACCATTTTCATACCTTATATCGTGTAATTGATGCGGATTACGTAAAGAAAGCAGCTTCAAATTTGAAATTAACGATGGATGATAGGACAAATATATGTCGTTAAATTATCGAGGGTCTTTCGTTGACCAAACCTGACACTTGCTGGGTCATGCGTGTGGTGGAGAATAACATCGTTTTGTGCAATTGTTATGGAAAGGTGTTTGTCTTCACGTTGGGCGCTCAGGATCGTCTGAATATGGAATGTTCGCTCCCCTTGCCTTCATTTGATAGTTCTCATGGGAAACATTGGCACGGTACGGAACGATCTGATGTTTTTATGTGCGTTACAAACAAACGTGAAGTCATGATTACCACACGGGGCGGGGAAAAGGTGTATATCTGCTCAATCACAGACGAAGGACAGATAGAACCAATAATTCAGGTGCCTCTGGAAGAGCTTGAGGTAGAATCTAGAGTTCTGGGACTGGCGTTTGACCGTACACATGAGGAAGATATTGTTGTTTTGAAAAGCATCGAAGACAAGGATTTATCCAGAGGCTTTTATGAAAGAATTAATATTTATTCAAGAAATGGGAAAATGCGAGATTTCTTCAGACTTAACGAAGGAGGCAGTTTGTATTCAGTTAGTCGTTGTCTGTCCAATCCTAAGGGTATTGTTGTCGTTGTTCAATATGTGTTTAAAAAAAGTGGCCTATGTTGCTACAACTTCGACTTGGTTGGAGCACGACGATATATGTCTAAGAACGAGATTCATCATCGTAATCAAAAGACATAACCGATTAGCTACCTCTTCCATCCGGGCAAATATGCCAGGCGGTGATATATTAGTAGGACTGTTGTCCCTAGTCGTACACATGTAGTATAAACTAGTATACAAAAATGATAGTCTGAAACTACCAAACATGGATTTCGTTCGCGTGACCATGAACGATATTTTTGAATAAATTTGAATAAAACCGGCTGAATCTGTAACATGTTCGCAGAACCTGAATCCCAAATATTTCCGTTGAAGGGTGAAAGTTAATAGCGAACCTTCTGTTTCAGGAAAACTATTTCTCAGTGCCGGAATATGCAGACAATACGGCATTCTCCACCCTGAATTAAATCCCCGAGATTAAAATCCCTACAGAAAGGTCAAACTTATTGGATTAGAATTTTATATTTTTTACCTAAAATTGTCCATTCGCATTCAAAACATAAAAAAAGTATATTGCATGAAAATTATTTTACCATTTGGGAAAACAAAAGTGCAAATGTTACATTTTAGCCGCTTCGTAAGTGCTAGGTATTTTTCACCGGTGCGAGAAAGGTACCTCTACATTTCAAAACAGAAACTAAAAAATAAACAAGGAAGAAACGTCGTTATTCCAAGAACTTATGTCTTTTGTATAAAAGTGATGTTTCTTGCTGAGTGTTTCAAGTTAATCCTTGGAGGTTTTCACCGACAAAAGCAGCTTTAAAAGTGAAAACGGCAAAACGAAACCATTTTGCAACATTTTATGTATGAATCATTTCATATTCTGGGGAAGCCCCTTTGGTAGAATCGAACGTGGAATCCTTCCATTGGTTAACCTTGGTTGTTTTGGAAGAAAATATAGACTGCAGTCTTGCAGCATTATTAGCGGATCGAATAACGTCTACTTCTCCCAGCGATTTTGATGGTCACGTTTCAAATCAGGTATATTCAGTAAAGATATTTTCAAACTCGAATTATTCGATGGCTTCAATAAAAAAGCTATTTTTTAGTTGTTGTCTTCTATTCTAGTTAGATCATCAGGTATATGACGTATATTGAGTAAAGATAATTTCAAACTCGAATTACTTACTCGACAGCTTCAATAAACTAGCCTGCGTGCAGACTCTAAACAAGCTATATTTTAGTTGTTGTATTATAATATATTGCCCTACATTATCTGGTATTTGCATATTTTTAATGATGCCCAAGAAAATGTGTATACACTGTATATTTTGACCTATTCGTAAGGTTTATGGTCGTTTCGTACTCTTGTCATTTCGTACTTCTGCCGTTTCGTACCCAGGCCTGGTCGTTTCGTACCCAGACATGGTCGTTTCGTACCCAGGCCTGGTCGTTTCGTACCCAGACCAGTTCACTGACCCAGACATGGTCGTTTCGTACCCAGGCCTGGTTGTTTCGAACTTTACACATGAGGGAGGGACTTAATGAGCTAGCTTTTCAAAAACAAGAAGACGAATATATTTTATTTAAGCTCATTTCAACTGCCGAAAAATATATCCGTGATACGTCCGTTTATTTTTTACTTATACAAAACTGAGACAGGTTCTCACAACGAGAATGGTACCACATTCGGCATCCTTCGCAAAATCGAATTGTCATTGCATTGCAGACTGCAAGTACCACATGGCCATTTGCGCTTAAGTGTGCGTGCCAATAGGATAAATTTGAACCGTCCATGTCCCACCCTCTGCCCCAAGTTTGCAGCTCGTCGCAAAATGCGAGGCTTACAACAGCTCGTACGCAATACACCACTGTCGCTGGAGACAAATCCACCCTCTTGCTACCACCCCCGAAAATACCGTTTTCCCCGGGGATGTCCAAGAATGCCCACCAGCCAACCCCATCGCTCGTGAGGTCGTCTTATCTTCTTCGCCCATTTTTCTGTTATAGTTTAACTTAAGTTTATAGAAAGCGCACTTGCTTTTCCCGGAAGATTACGTCATTTCTTGCAAATTGAACGACTATACGGGATTCGTACCCTCGAATAAAACTCCGGTATTAAAATCCCGCCGAAAAGTTGAACTCCAGTCATCGAGCTAATAATACTATAATTCCTGGATACAAACAGGAATTATTATATAGCTCAGTGACTCCTGCTTCAGCCTGAAAAAAACACCCCCGCGCGCTCGCTTTTTTCAGCTGACCTCTATACAATAGCTGATGCAATGTTTTATAATATATAACCAGTGGCGTAGCCAGCCTGACGATTTAGTCATGCTATGCAAATTTTATGTTATTATCATTATTCATTTCTTTAGAAATTCATTGTTTTCACAGTCAATGGACACCAAAATATTAGCATAGTGTAGTATATAGACCTTTGACCTTTGGTAACAATATCCGGTAACACTATACTTGATATGTAGATATAGCGAAACGTGTGTTTTGGCTGGGTTGTGTAGTAAACGTGTGAACATACAAATAGAGTTTTATTATAAATTGCGTTATTGCGATACAAGCGTGTTCAGTGTTTCCTTCGATATTACAATAGCATGACTAAGGGCTGGCTACGCCACTGTATATATCAGTATACTACTAATTACTAAAGCGCCTGGGTAAAATTGCTCTATTTTACTTTCAAGAGTCAGACGTTTTCCAGTTTTGAAACTGCTGGAACTGTTCACTGATTACATGTGTTTAGAAAAAGATGAAA